>NW_027116111.1:646981-667600 GCF_000696795.3 Halyomorpha halys | reverse complement strand
AGCATCCGGCGTTTTGTATATTACTTTTTTTTAATTTATAAATGTATATTATAAATAAAGAAATTTTTTTTATTCGTTAGGTCTCCGGGCTTTAATAATTACAATTTCACAAATTAAATAATTTATTAAAACTGAACAAAATTAATATGTCTAGAAATTTAGCGTGCTTTAATAATAAAATTGGTATAGGAAAACAAATTTGCACACTGGGATTTTTTTTGTATCAAAACTAGATTAAACATTTAGTAAAAATTGCATTGGCATAAATCATAAGAATTTTAATTGTTTCAAGCTTGATTGTTTTCCATTCTTGAACCAAGAATCTGAAGATGATCTCCATTGGTGGTGTAATATTCCTTCATTTTTTTCTTAGTTATGCCTTAAACTTTAGTTATTTGCCTGGTGCTAGGATAGAAGTATGAAATTCTTGGATGCGTGCTAGAATTCTTTATACAATGTAAACAATACCTGGTTTCTTTGGTCCTGTTTCAGTTGTCTTGCCGGGACAAATACTCATCTCTGATTTGTATATCTTCGTTGCTGGCTTGCGGGATATGGCCTTAAATGTTCACATGGCTCTCTGCTTTTGAAATTCTGTTAAAATACAAACACTGCCATAAATTAACTTATGTTTAATGTTCGAGAGTAATTTTTTTATTTAATTTAAATTTCTTTCAATTTATTTGTTCTCTTTTTCTGGTGAGGGTGGGAGATACTGAGATATGAAGAGGTTGGAACTTCTTCGTTGGTGCCATTTTTTATTAGTAAACAACAAGTTTGAGAAAAATGAAAAATTACACATTTTAAGAATTCATATAAAAAATCAAGAAAGTATTCAGTAGGAATAGTATTTATTCTGGTTGACCGACTAACAGGTAGATACTTATCTACAATAAGGAGGTAGGTTGTTTATAATATTCTTTCTCATTGAAAAAGTGGTCTGAAAATGGAATTTAATGTTAAGTTTCATGTTAATTTTTTAAATATTAGCTGTTAAAATAAATTAAATGTGCTAAGAATACATTTTTCTAGCTAAAAAATGGTATTTGTTTCATTAGTCCAAGTCATAGAAATCTTTAACTGTAACGAAACCTCACTTCATGATGCTTGAATTTACTAAAGTTGCGTGTATAAACAAAGAAAAGTAGATGCGACCACCACTGGACCCATTTATCCATTGGCATGAGTAAACCCTTTGTGCTCTTACTATTTTTAGATTCTTTTGTTTACTTTTTCTCTCCCGTGCAAAAATGTTTCCATAAAGCTGTTACTGTTACTCGACTGGCAGACTCCATGTAGACTTCGTTAACAGTGGAGCGTAGAGACACCGACTGCGTCATCCCGCGGTTTGCATAACAGACACCCCAGTTCCATACCTTTCCACAAATAAAGTAGATTTAGCTTTTGTATTTTTAGGCGTCGTGTACGCGAAACGGCGTGTTACAATCGGGATGGGTTATACAACCCTGATGACCTTTTTCTCCTTGCAACGATCCCCTGCTTTATGAGATACTTCTCATACGAAAGACATTTACATCAGCATCTGTGGTATCGAATATGTAATCGCTCAACCGCATATTCATTGAAAAATAACGAAACCGTAATGGTTCTATTAAAGTGAATCTAATGTCATAATTGTGTTCTTTGTAACATATTTGTCGTTTTCTTTTATTATGTATGCATTGCAACTGTGCCCAATAGTGGATTGAAAGTAACATATCCTTTAAAACAAACACTAGGCACCTCTGAAAAGGATTAAGTACGGTGTTCGATAATTTATTTTATTATTTGAGATCAAAACGTATTTGAAGACAAATACCACGATCTAAGAAAATAGTGGATAGTGGCGAATGTTATCACTGGACCAAAAGTGATTAGTTAAAAAATTTCCCTCGATCCAATTATTTTGAAGATTACCTTCCCTGCTAATGACAAAAATGAATATTATTATCACCCGCCTTTTTATTTCAAAATAACGTCCTATTAGAGGTTTAATAAGATAGGCGATAACAAAAAAAGGTTTTTAAAACCATTATCCCGAAGCGACCAGTGAACTTCAAAGATGTTGTAAGTACCAATCTGTAAAAATGTCTAATTTCAAGTGGTACTAAAAAAGAAAATACGAAAGAGAATTAAAAAAAAAAATTACAGGATGCGATTAAATGTTAAATTATTTGTTTACTTTAAAACATAGAAGAAGTTCAAATTACCGAGAGCTCAAAATAATAAGCGTTCAAATAATCTAGACGTAGGGAGGAAAAATTCAAATAAAAAATGGTTTGTTTGAAATGTGTTAGGCATGAATACAATGTTGATAAAACACAAAAATGCTTAATTTTAGTTAGAGTAAGGGACTACTACCATAGTATAGTGAATTTTCGTACTAAGAGCCTCGGGCAGTGGTTCCCAACATTTTGTTGGCAGTGGAACCCTTTTAGTAGTTGTAAAAAATTGGCAGAACCCTTTTGGTAGACGTAGGAAAATATTGGACTGCTTTTAGAATAAGTAGGAAAATGGTGGAACTCCGCATTACCACTGACGCAAATAAGGTGATTCCTCTTTTCAGCTTTGGAGAAAGGAATGGAGGGGGAAAATTTGAAAATTTCGTGATATTTGTTTGAATTAAGATTTTATTTATTAAACGTTTCCCTTTTTTGTAGTATTAAATGTATTACACATACCTTGGCTCTTATGTTCCATGGCTATAGGTGGTTTCATAAAGAAGAGACGCACACGGGAAATGAAACAAATTGTAACTCATAATGTGGTTACCTCAAAAGGAATTAATTCCTAGAGTTTAACCTTTATATGGCCTGACAGGAAAATGTAAAAAGTTTAATATATGTATACATCAGTAGTCTAAGCATTAGTTTAAAAATCTCAATTGTAAATAACTCAAAAAAAATTTTTGATTTTTGTCCATTGAACAGTGCACTGTGTGGCGCCAAGAAATGAATCTTGGTGTTCCTACACTGTGACTGTATAGGTCCTCAATGGATGTCTTGTCATAAAAAAAAAATATATATTATGTATATAGGGAGATGGTCAGGGTTGCGGTCAATAGTGAAACAAAAATAGTTTAAAACTATTTTATTTATATTTTATGTTTTAAACTATTTTTGTTTCACTATTGACCGCAACCCTGACCATCTCCCTATATATCAATTTTTACGGTCAACTATACATACATATATAAAATATTATGTAATTTAATATAATATAATATACTAAAATATAGTATAAAACAAAATAATTCTTGTTATTGGATCCATAAATTTGGGCAATATGACTTTGTTTCATTCTGATTTCTGCTAGGGTTGTTATATTAAAATGGACAAGAAATGAACTAAACTCAAATAAAAATTGATTATTCCAGATTTTAAATGAATTTGGAGTAAATAAATACATAAAGAAAATGCACTAAGATTGGCTTCTAATAATTCTGGATAAATTATACTTTCCAAGCATCCTCCCTCACCGAATCTATATTTCAGAAGGTCGAATGGTAGCTAAACTGGCCTATTTATTGTTCAACCTCTCGCTGCTCCTTATGAAAATTTAACCTGACAAAGCCAGAGAGGCAATTACATTAGTTGAAAAATTGATCCCCTCGAGAGCATGGTATCCAATCCATTATAGCTATCGTTACCTAAGGGTGTAGGCTTCTCCCTTCTGGGCCCTTGGCCTAAATTCAACGGAACAGGCTACGTCCTGATCGGTTGGGGATTACATTAAAATACTTATCCCAAAATTACAAAGGATCTTTTATTATAATATCTAGGCGATTTCTACAGTTTTTTGTTTATTCAGAAATAAATTAAAAAGTTTGATCAAAATCGATTTAAAGTGGCGATATTCTCTCCCCCTACACTAGGGATGCAGTTGATTTATATTAGTCCTCTATATTTTAGTCCTCATCTACTGTAGCTTAATGACTTTATAATCTTCAGGATTTCCAAATGTGGAGTGACTGGTAAAAGTATAAAGTAGTGATGTATGTGAATGCCCATTCATCTCACATGAGACTTTTAAAGAGTTTAATGAATGAAAATATATTTACTTTTTTATATTTATTATTATTCTAACATTAAATTTAAGATAATACAAAATCATTAACAACAATTATTTTGTTCCAACACAAATATACTGAATAACTTCCCAGATGATTTTTTTTAACATATGTTTGTCTTCTCAGTCAAAAAGGCTGATGATTTTCTTTCACGGTTTGTCGGATTGACAGTCAAGCCAAATATTAAGTTCAAATCGTTACATTCTAAATATACTTTTTGGTTTTACTGACAATCCAATTGACCGAACAGGGGATCAAACACAATAGTGATTCTTAATCGGATGTGTTCCGCGGAAGTTTATTCGGACGTTTATCTTCGTAGTTGTAGTTTTCATAATGTTAGCTAAAATAAATTATTTTATTTTACTCCATTTGTTGAAGGGTTCTAGTTGTTCGAACAAAATTCATATGCAAATGTCATAATAATTACTACCCCTACAAAGATAAACGTTATAAACTACATCATAGTACATTGAAATCTCTTTAATTTGATTGCTGGCAGACATCTCAAGGTCCAATGGTTTCTGAGACATAATTTTCCATAAATTAAAGATTTTATCTAAACAACTAGAAATCAAATTTTAGCAACTATCATGAAAACTACTACTCTTACGAAGATAAACGAACGAATTTTAGCAATTATCATGAGAACTACTACTCTTACGAAGATAAACGTTATAAACTACACCATAGTACATTGAACTCTCTTTGATTTGGTTGCTGGCAGACATCTCTTGGTCCAATGGTTCCATTATCCTGCTTGTACCAAAAGGGTTCCGCCGCCAAAAAAAAAGGTTGGGATTCATTGCTATAGAATTACAACATAATTATTTCTGTAACTCCCACGTTCAAATTAATAAGTTAATCATTACGCTACAACATTCATGGTAAAATGTGAGAATGTTTCATGAGATCTGACTGAATAAAAAAAGATATACGAAACAAAAACACTTGTTACCCGAAATTCCAGGCTTAATGCTCATGAAGAATTTGATTTTTTTTTTTAATTTCCATTGGTCGAAATGACTAAGGCAACGACTGTTTGAACCGCCCACTTCAAGGACAAGGCCAGAGCTCACGATCAACAACCGCACACGTGCCTGGGTGCTTCTTTGAAATGAATTAGTCGGTGAAAAAAAAGTCTTCATTCAAAGGGAGTTGTTATTTTCAATGCTTATAATTTTTCTTGTAATTTGTATTTTGGGCAAATATATGTCTCTATAATTAACCTTATTTTTATTTAATTAAAAAAACTATTATAATTAGAAATGAGATTTTAATATGACAAAAAAATTGAAATATGAACATGAATATATTTTTATTAAATTTAAATATATAATAAAAATATTAAAATATTTCCTCTATAGAAATTAAGATATAGGAAAATTCGACTTTAAAATTGCCCGTTAATAAACAAAATATCTTATATATAATATTTACACTTTCTTGGGACTGGTTATTATTATTTAAATGAATAAATTTTATCCGATTTTAGTCTCAAAACAATTTACATATAAGTTCGACGTTTCGTCCAATTCGGCCATCCTCAATGATAGTCCTAATACAATTTTAGAACCACATCAATTTTAATAAACTTTATGCAGGCTATTCTGCCGAGGTCATTAATTTCAGAATATTGTTGTGATAAATTATAACAGTGAAAATCAACTGTAATTAAAAATTTTAATTTTTAATTTAATATGAAGAATTGACAAAATAGGCTAATTGTGGACTGAAATTAATGACCTTATGGCAGAATAGCCTGCATAAAGTTTTGCTAAATTGATGTGGTTCTTAAATTGTATTAAGATTGTCCTCCAGGATTGTCGAATTGGCCGAAACGTCGGACATATAAAAGATATAAATTGTTTTAAGTCTAAAATTGGATAAAATTTATTTACTTAAACAAAAACGAAATCCATATATGTATATATAGTTGACTGTAAAAAATTAAATATAAGAAGATGGTCAGGGTTGCGGTCAAAAAAGAACAAAATTGAACCAAATCAAGGTTGTTGGGTTCAACCTTTGTTGGGTTCAACCTCGCTTTGAACAGCCCTGATGAAGCCCTGCAAAGTGGGGCGAAACGTTGGACATTAAAATAGGTTTAACTATTTGTTCTTTTTTTGACCGCAACCCTGACCATCTTCTTATATTTATATTTAAAAACAAAATCCCTTTTACAACTTTTTAATTTGTTAAAAAATGACTTATATAGGAAACAATGTATGTTTAATTGTAATGGTTATTTTAATCTTCCATCCTCATTATTTTCATCAATAAATTTGCAAGTGAGATCCATCTTTAAAAAAAAAAAAAAATATTGATTGTGATTGTGCCTCAAAATCGTCGATTTGTATCAACCGAAAGATAATGCAAGCTCATGTTACGAGTTGTAATAAATACAAATAAATTCATTTTAATTAAGCCAATCAATGTAAAAGTATATGAAGTAAGTAGAAGACTATGAAAATAAATATAAGTAATATAAAGAAGCATAAACTAAAATTTTTTTTTTTTAATTATTTATTTATTGTAATTTACAACTGTACAAAATAATACAATAAGTAAATATGTAGTATGTTTCATATACACTTGAAAATCTTGGGAAGGAACCACCCGTTGGTGGTACTTCAAACATTAATTTAAACTAGAAGGTCCCGTGGCCATCTTCTTTTCAGACGCCTCGGAGGATTATCAGGGATTGTTAAGGATGAAAGATTAAGAATTAATGGGTTAGGATGGTTAAGGAGTTTGGAATAAAAAGACCCATATCTGTTTTGGGTCAAATCTGCAACGAATGGGATGTTAAGGTCTTTATGAATGAGTTTATTTGTGACGTAATAAGGAGCATTAAGGATTTTACGTAGGATTTTGGATTGTAACGATTGATGGTTTGGTGGAGCCCCAGAGCTCAATTCCATATGTCCAAATTGGTCTGATTATTGTAGTGTATACTAATTTTTTGTAATGAATGGGAAGTTTAGAGCGTTTGTCAAGTAAGTGTTGTAGCAATCGGAATCTACGAGCAGTTTCTTGTCGTTTCAGTCTTGTGTGTGGATTCCAAGTAAGTCTCTTGTCAAGATGGAGTCCTAAGTATCGAATCTGTTCAACAGGTGTTAGTGGTGTATCTAGAAAGGATACTGTAGGACCGGAGGGCAGAGGTTTACGACGGAGAGTAAAGGTGATCAAACTAAAATAAAACAGTAATTTATTTCACAATATGCAAATTATGGTACTAAAATATGTAATTAAAATGTAATACGGGTCAATAATGAAAAAGAGAGAGAGAAATACTTTGTTTATCTATGGTGCCTAAATACATCAGGTTGCTATCTCACACAGCATACTTATCAATCCGTAATCGGACATATATAAATTACACATACATGGTATAATCAGATATAAAGAGATATAATAGTAAGATATAATAAACAATTTTTTTTCCCTACAGTTTCCTTTTACAATCAATTCCGGTCTGTATAACAAATACAAAGGTTTCAATTCATTCCTATTTTTCTTTCTCATTTCTGCTCCTCCAATTTCACAATTTTTTAATTCACCCGATCAACAGATTCGCTCTCCGGAATTCACCCTCCCAGATCCTCTTCAGTGACCCGCTAAACAAATTCAATATTAGACGGCAATGTGAGATCAGAACATCATTCATAGTCACAGCAGTAGATCAGTTTACCAAAAATAAACAAATAGATACATTTTAAGAGAATAAGACTAACACATAGAATCACAGGAAAATATAATAAAAAGCCGGTTACAGGAAACTGTAAATAAAAAAAAATCTATATACAATTGTTAAAAATATCGTGAAATATAACTATCAACCATATAGGTATATAGTAGTAATAGAAAACAAATTGTGAAAACTACAGTATTCAACCCTAATCACAATCATTGCAATACGTTTCAATGTTTTTTTTTTACATTGAAAAAAAAAAAAAAGAAATTGGTCTGAATATCAAAATAGATTCAGAAATTCATATTTTATTATTTGATTTCTGTATATTGTATATTTACCAATTTCTTTCATAGTCATAACTCAAAAACACCGATTTTTGAGTTGTGTCACTTAAGAAATACTAGTGCGATATGTGTAAACATGTGTTTCCTTCTCCTCTGGATGTTTGTTGAGTTATGGATTCATGTGGTCTTGAAATTAACTTGATCCTACTTAAATTCCAGAATGTCTTCTACTTTTTAAATTGCGTTTGAACCTTCCTCCATGATGCAGGTCTATTATCTAGTAGTATAATAAAAAATAAGTTTTGCCTCTGCATTTTTTCTTTTCTCTGACTATTCTTCTTGAACAACTTAGTATGTTAAATCTACGACAAAAAAAAATTCATACCTTTCAAAGGCTGTCCTTCGATTCAGCCTAGAATTGAGCTCATTTTGTATTTTGCCCTTAAGCTAACCCTTGAGTCCGACGAACGGGCTGGAGCAGGCTTGGTCCTAAACTAATCCTAACTCCTAACTCCATGATAGAACAGCCAAAACCAATCCCTGACCGAAGGTAAACAGTAAAGTGGACTGTTGCGGTCCGCGTTCCCGATTCAGGGTCCGGTAGAACCTTGGCCTAATGCCTTCTATGGATCATTGAACTCGTCAGTGCCGAATCGAGGTAAGGATTGAGCTGATTTATGTCTTAATTAGCATTGCTGAAAACAAGACATTGATTCATGTCTCTCGTAAAGAGCAGTAGTTAATAGTTCATTACTCTACTACAGTGGTACCCAAACTTTTCTCACCTTCACAGCTTTCTTCAAGCTAAAAAAAATTGGACACTCTTATTAGGCTAAAAAAAGTTCACGGCACCCTTGTCAACCTAGCAAATAAAGAGAAATGTTACTACAATTATCCCTAAAGTGATTGATTATGTAGGAAAAAAAGAAATGCAGTGAAAAGAAACTGCTGGAATGCATTGTGTATTTTTTATTTTTATTTTATTGTTTTTTGTTATAACCTGAGAATGTGGCATTTGCTTGAGGCACCCCTGTCATCCAAAGCGACACCCACCATAGGAAACACTGCTCTGCTAGATTGTTACCGTATTATTTTATGATAACAGGCATTGAAGTACTTAAAGAATATTCATGGAGACCTCATCGCTAAATGAATAAAATCTTATTGATTCAATAATTTATATAATAAAAAATATCGAAGTTGGGTGTTGAGGTAGAAAGTGTTTTTAATTTTCAGAGGTTAATACAATCAAGTTAAAATAAACGTGTTATTTCTGCCAGTTAATTCTCTCAGTACTAATTACTGTACTGCATGATTCAGGATCAATTGAAGAACTACCTCTAAACCTTGGAGGTTTAGAAAAAAAAATGTTCCTTCTAACCAACATTCAAATTTTTCAGAGATGGAAAAAAAAATCGTATTATCTTCTACTAAATTACTTCTTAGCACATAATAGCCTTCGGTGAGGAATAAGGATTCATACATTTCAGCAACAGCCAGGTTAAGTCGGAAAGAAAATTTTACAAATAAAAACTGTGGATACTATTGTTTTCCTTTTACTGCATCGTAGGTTAATTCAGAAAAATGTAAAAGATATTATTAAATTGATACATTCAACATTACGTATATTGTGGTTTTGAAGCCAAGTTCCATAAACCATAAATGAAATCAATTAAATTGAACTACAAATACATATTTGTTTAAATTGGGAAAAATAGAATTTCAGTTAAAAACTAATGTTAAGATGAAAAAATATAGATATAGATTGCGCTGAGGGTTCATACTGAAATATTGTATATATATAGATATATATATATACAATTGAGAAAAGTATTATAAAATTGTTAAATAGAGATAAATGTGTACTCCGATTGCTCTCTTGATATGCGTAAATAAAAATATAAAATATGAGACTCTCTGGGTTAGTTAACATAAATAAAAGTAAAAATTAAAATAAATAATTAATAATAAATATTTTTTTAACACTTAAAAACTAACCAGCTGTTTCGAGACGTCGCAATCTCTTTAATACGAGTTTTCATTTACGTATTTTTGATGTTAGACCCAAACACAAATGATATTCTTAGTAATTTCACGAAAACAAATGCCAATAAGTTATTAAAATTAAAATGAATTATGGAGTACAATGACTCTTCCTTCAAAGCTAACTTGTAAAAATGCATTTATGCAGTTCAATGACTCTGATCGTAGCTCAACAGTAATGATAAACAAAAATCAATCAATCATTGCAGTGACAATGAACAATGAATCATCTCCGAGTATCATTTTGGAGCCATCATGTATTTTATGTTAAGCAGTAACATACACTGCTTGTTTTGACTGCAATAGGATTCTACATTTCTACCTGTATTATACATAATACCGTTTAGATTCTCTCTGTTCATCTTACTAATTAATACTGTAATGCCGACATATTCTGTAAGTAAATCTTCTAACGGAGAAGACGAAGCCACGGTCATTGCCCGGTGGCGATGTTCCGTAGAATCCTATCCATTATCGGTGATTAAGGTAAATTAGTCCGTTCTCGGTTGCCAAACAGGAAACTGACCGGTTCCCGTTCCTGGCGCCAGGGTTGTCCTTTCCGTCGCGTGCGCGAAACCAAATCGGACAACGGTCACAAGGAGTCGCTCATGGAAATTGGGCTAAGCGATCGTAACCTAAATCTATCTAGGCCGGGGCGCTAAGTGTCATTCTAATGCCTTCAGAAGAAAGTATCTCTCTTCCCCTCCCTCGCTGAATTACATTCGATTAAACTCCCAAGACATCTCTCTTTAATGTCCTCTATAAAAGTTGTAATTATGTCGTTAACTGAGATATAAAGGCACGCCCTTGGCTGATTTAAGAAAGTATAGTTTCAAAGCAGAGGGCTATTAAGCTTCAGAAAGTCTAACGATTGAGTCTTTCATGAACCATTTCTATAGAACCAAAGCTGAAGGACCTCTTAGGGGGGAGTACTGCTCATTATCTTTTCTTTTCTATTTATTTCGTTTTATTGTTAGCTTTTTCAACCTCGAAAAAAATCTGCTAGTAGTCAAAGCTGATTATTGGATATGTTTTTTCTTTACCACTTAGGGTTCTCTGAATGATTTGTTCTTCAACAAGGTTCTGTCCCTTTGGAAATTGAATTTCAACTAATTATTGTAATAAGAAATTATGTTATCTTTTTCTTTTGGCATAGATTGGCCAGACGTTGACTAGTTATTATTTTATATTGCAGTTTGGAAACTGTCATTCTTCTTTTAGAGGTTTTTGTTTTTGGAATGTTAAAGTAATGTATTAATATCAGATATTTGTCTTTTTACTTTCACTTACCTATATATTAAATATGTAATAAGGGGTAAGTATTGCGATCATGAAAAATCTCAAATCTGAGTTTTCAACAAAAATATAACTTATAAGGTCATCTGAGTCAAAATAACCAAGTTTCGCAATATGGTGAGTGTTTGTGAACGAAGTAGCTCATAAACAGAAGCTGTATGGAACTGAAATTGCGTTTTTAAGATTGGTACTAAGGGCTTTGTTTGATTATAAATTTTCTCAAAAAAGGTTATGATGAACTCTTCATATTAGTGTAGAATTAAATGGTCTTAAATATCAAGTTGGGGAGCGCGATAGCCGTGGGTTAAAGCGCATGGCTACCAACTCCAAGGACCCGAGTTCGAATCCTGGCTGGGCAGAAAATTGTTTTCTGTGACACTAGTCGTGAGTCAACTTCTGTGGGTTCTTCTGGAGTCCTCCTGGGGTCCATCCGGCCTCTTAGATTGGGTACCCTTAATTAGGCAAAAATATGGCGGTCGAGCGTGATTCTAACCAAATCACCTTCTTGCACAACCGTTGGTCTAATAACAGTGCTTCTTTACAAATTACTGAACTCTTGACCCTCCGTAGGTTGTAGCGGTACAGATTTGAATTTTTTTAGATATCAGGTCATGTCACTGAAATAGCCTGGGAGGAGATCTAAATGTCAAATATTCGATAAAGCCTCCTTTGAAATACCTTCACTTTTGTTTATTTGAAATAATTAACTATGTCTCATTGTTAGCAGTAATATAGGAAGAATTTTTTTTTTGTTTTATTTATTTGTTGATATTTACAACTGTATAAAAAAATACAACCAGTTGATTTGATCATAATGACATAATGATATGATACAGGATGTAGAGAAACTACCCAGTAGTAGAACTCTAAAAACAGTTTACAATATAAGGTCACGAAACCATCTTCTTTTCAGGCGCCTCGGAGGATTGCCAGGAATGGAAGAGGAAGCCAGGTTAGAAACGAGTGGGTTTGGGTAAAATTAGGGAGTTTATTATGGAAGGAATAATATCGGGTTCGGGCTAGATCGGTTACATAAGGAACATTTAGGTCTTTATGGATGGTTTTATTAATATAGGAAGACTAAATATAAAATATGAAATAATTCCATATCTAATTAATGGATAAAATAAATGTCTTCATGGTTATGAAAATAGTCAGACTCTAGTTTAAATTTATTAAACTATTATCTGTGTTAGTTATCGTCGCAATAATAATAAAACTTTAATTTAATTTAGCAAACGCGAATCTAATAAATGTTTTTTTAGGAGGAAAATAAATACATGAATTTAATAAGTGTAAGAGTTTAGCGCATAGCTAGAGGTAGTAAGTTGTTTAACTAAATGTGAGTCATAGTAACTAGTTAAAGAATGTCAGCCTTGCGCTCACTGTCCACACGTGAAAGGTCAACTTCCACTTTGTTAGCATTTACCCATCGTATGTTTACTCCTTTTACTTTATTTGCTCTTTTTAATATATCTTTTTTTCATGCAATTGAAGAAATGAGATTTTCAAATCGACATGTGCACTTATTTTTTTGTGTATTTCTCGTATAACATCTAATACAAAGTTGTGATTTTCTTTTTTTGAAGCGGTAGGAATTATTATACACCATCTTTTCAATTCAAAAATCTTGTGCGGTGTGCGTTTCACCTAACTCTCATTTAATATAAAAAATCATCTTTTAGTATTTATTGGGGTGAAGATAGCAACTTTGTTCGTGCCATGAATACAACAATTTAACAAAAGGTAACGAAGCCGTGTACGTATGAATGTGGTCGGACGAGATTGGACGGTCTCTTATATGTCCGATTCGAATTCCTGTATTTTTATTTATTTATTTTCTTCTGTAATTATTTATAATTTTTTTTTTGTATTTTGTATTTTTCCATTGTTAATATTAGTATGGTAACTGGTTATTTATTTTAAATAAGCAAAATTTAAGCTATTTTAGAGATATTAAAGAAAACTTAATTGATCAACGATTTAACGATTTTAATAAAAATTGCTCTAACATTTTGGGGGGAAATTATAAAACGGGGTAAAATCGATACGCCCAAACGTGTATTACCGTCGAAAATATGAATTCAAAAATTTTTCAAATTCACAATATTTCCTTTTGCTTTTGCTAAGTGAAAGTAAAAAGACAAGGACGGAATACTTCACTTTTTAACTAAACAGCCAAAAATAGGCGAACTAAATACAGGTAGTAAATAACTCCTGAACAATTAATGGTATGCAGATCGTAAAGGAATTTACAATAAAGTTAAATGAAATCTTGAACTTTTTTGGAGTCTAGCTCAAATTGTTCAATGGAAACATATCCATTTAGAATTAAACTTAACTAAAAAGTTTTTTAAACATTGAAATACACATTACCTCGTGTTACTATATAGTACCATTCGTACGACTCGACGATTCGTTACGGAGTTGAAAACGGCTCGGAGAATCCTATAACGACCCCAACTAGGCAGGCACAAATACTATCTAACTAATTCTCGGTTCTGACCTTGCTGACAGATGCCTGTGTCCTTACTCTCTCCTGGTATTTCCTTTTTTAGGAAACTGTTCTGAAGATAAGGAAATTATGGTCTTTCATTCCTGGGGGGGAACTCATTTTTATTTATATATTGTATGGAATAATAATATATAATACATAATACATGTATAATATATATAGAATATATTGTCTGGAAAAGTGATGATGGTCTTAAAAAAAAAAAAAAAAATACTGAGGTGCATTACAGATTAAAAGCTGCAATATATGAATATAAAAAAAAGTAGTGAATTTTCTTTTACATAGCCTATAATATATCTTAAATGGAATTTTTATTTTGGAAAAAAAAGAAGAAAGACTTGCATTATGACGCTAAAAGTGTAGCGTTGGTCTCCAGAATCTCATCGAGTAGACTAGTATATATTTTTTTTATTCAAATCTTTTTTCTGATAAGTTCTGATTTCAGGTATGGATAAAACCTATATTCAATAATTGATTCGAAAATTACAAATCATTTTGTTCTGAGTGAATGAACTAAATTATTTCAAGCGTAGACAAAAATTAAGATGTTGTTCACATATTATTAAGGTAAAATAACAAATAATAAAATTGTTCAATAAATAGCGACGCTTAAAATACTGAAGCTATTAGGGAAGATATTACGATATTCTGTCGTATTCTCTCCTTCCGATACTTGTAATATTTGTGTCAATATTGGAACGCAGTTGCCTGTCTTTCATTTATTTTATTCTGTTTTGTTTATTAGTGAGTAATTCAAAATGAATAATTCGCAAATTATTGTCTATTAGATCTAAGTTCTGATTCTGATTCAGATTGTGATGCTGCTTTCAACAACTGGGAGTCTAAAAATCCACAAATAACTCTTATTGCTGAAATAGCAATATTTTGTCGTATGCCACATGTAATATCAATATTTTTCTTTAATAACATATTTTACGGAATGTCGATAATTTATTCTCGATATTATCGTTTATGCATTTTCAAAAGGATTTATTTACTTATTCCGTCCAAATTTAGTACGAAGTCCATGAACATATTATATAAATGAGCATAGCAGAAAATCTTTGCAGTTTATATCTTTATTATTATCGTACACCTCAGAACTTAAAAATAATAGTTTTTAACTTATTAAAATATTTCAGGTAATCACTAAAATTAAACAAATTGAAGATACTCTAAATATTAGTTTATAAAACATTTGAAGATCAGAATAGGATATAACGATCAGTTATATTCATTAAAACTGCTTCAAACACTGGTAAGACTATTTCAATTATACTCTTACTATTATAAAAAGTACCCTATTGTTTATAGATTATTAGATGGGATTTATTATCTTCCACCTTCATTGGTATGTAAGTCAAAACATTGATATGAGATTTAAAAAAAAAAATTGTACTAATGATTCAAATAATCCTTGCACGTTTCAAAACAGTAATTTTATTATTTTAATGGACGCCAATACTTCTGTATTCATATGTATTCCATGTATAAGTTAGTGACACTAAAAATTATTTTTATGTAAATAATATTATTAGATTTAAGCTTGATTTATAAAATCATATATACTATTTGTATATATTTAACTTGGCAGGATCGAGAGATTTGAGATTCGGAAACTAATCCCTATTCTGGAGTATTCTGGGATCAGAGCCTTAATACACGGAGAATAACTAGTAGTGAACTGCTTGCAAGGACTAGTAAATCAATATCTGATTTACATGATACGAAGGCAAGGAGGTTAAGATGGGCGGGAGATGTGACTCGAAGCAATCCAAATATGTTTGGAATAAGGTTGAAATCCGAACAATTTTTTGATCAATTGAAAATCAAGAATACAATTGGATCAAAAATAAAATAAAACTTCATAGGAGGTCTTAAGAGATAGATAGGAGAAACGGCCTTGCCCCTTTCAGGGTTAATGTTGACTTCTACGAAAAGGGCCTGGTTGCGAAGAGCTGTCGTAGAAGTAATGGAGTATAAAAAGTTTATCCAACTCATCCTTTGCTAAAACTGTTGGCTATAATCTAGCTGTCAGATCGGTTGACGTAATATCCCATAATCTATCCTTTATCGATATCAACTAACTTTTTTACGGTGTAATTTTACCGAAAGAGGCCATTTTGGAACAAGTATAAGGTATCAATTTTTCCTTTCATTTTAAAAATATCATAATTATTTTTAAAAATAAACAGAATATTCCGTCATCACTCTCATTAATTTACGTTCATCAATGTTTCAATCTTTTGAAGACATTTTTATAATTGGTATTCCAAACCAATGTTTGGACTCCGGTTTCATTACTTTCCAATCCAAACCATTTTATGGTAACAGATGGTTTGAATTCCACCGATTCCATATGGTCCATCCAAATCAAACATTGTCTTTTGAGGGCATAAAAAATATGACAGAATGATAGTTTTCTTTCCTTCTTTAAGCCATATTTTTCTGCAGACAATAAATTTCTTTCTTTAGGGTGTATGAGTTTCAACCTGTTGAGAATAAACAAGTAATTAATTTAAAATATTTTAGGAAGAGGGTACCGAAATATTTTTTTTGCAGCCAAGTGTATTTAGCAAACGTGACGTACGCGTTCTTCCGATTTCATGTTCCTGATTCCGTGATAGCTACTTTTGTATTGTTTTTTCACTTATCCTCTCAGCGAATTTCCAGGGTAATTGCTACCTTTTATGAACTTTTTCTGACGTCCGGGTAAGGATAAGTCAAAAGTTGGATGTTTTGATAACAATTTTTTTTTTGGTATCACAGAGATTCACGTCTGAAACAAAATCTGTTGTTAAAATAAAGTTCCTTCTGCTTTCTGAACAACTAACCATCGTTCAATACTCGAGTTATCTTCTCAGCACATTACGACTTTACTGGTCTGCTGGATTAAGATTTCATTAAATATTGTAGAGCTGTATTTTCACTTGGATATATATGACAAAAATAGTTTTAAGCAAAAGCTTCTGCGAAAGTTGTTCCATTTTTGAAGATGTATTTTAAGAACTATAACTGTCGAATTTCTCGAGAACAAGCACTGCACATTTAAGCATTGAGGTCGTTTGAATAACTGTACTATATTAACGTAGGTCCATTTAGCTCTCGTTAGACTCTTTTTTTTTTGTCAAGGTGTATAGATAACTGAGAGTATTGACACGGGACAATGAGATCCCACCCGTCGCGAAAGAAATCACTGAGTAGTTATAGTTAAATACAGCACACGAAGCCGGGCTAAGCGAGCGTAGAGATGATTCCTCACGTATCCTTTAGTTGTTGAGAGGGAGTTCATTACCGCGGAGTGATAAAGGATTCGCTCCTAGTCCTCCTGCTCTATATATCCGTGGCGGAGGTTGGGTGAGTGGGTCAGAAAGCTAAGTGGAACCCTACCGGACGTACTGAGGCAGGAAGCACGTCACCGGAAACTGTTGAGACTTTGTAGGAGTCATCTTTAGCGCTTGTACCATTCCTCTCATCATCGCTGCATTTCATTCATCAGCTCCTGCCTCCTTAGGATTGGGTTAGCGTCAATAAAATAGGAAGGCAATGGTCTTCAATAAAGCGAACAGCTCTTCATCCGTTATAAGATTTTGTAGCGCTCTGCTCGTTTTCCGTCAACGCAGGGATTTCAAAAGTTTAGCTATTTTGAATTGATATAATATGGTGCAGTATTGTAGTACACTAAAACTATGTCATAGAGGGTGGCAATATGTAACTCTTTGATGATATTAGAGTGGCTTTTTGGTATTATATTTGTTTGTACAAAGTTTCTTACACACAAAGACTAGTTTATTTTGGTGGAAGATTATGATTGACCGTGTGTATAGATGAGTATTCCATTCATCTAGTTTATTTTAGTTTACAACCCACAGGGAAGGGGATATTTATTGAATTTTTTCAAGTACCTAACTGATGTTAAAATTGATAACGATTTTTTGCTGAAAACAATTTTAATAAATATTTTATAAACAGATTTCTAGACAACTTCAAGGAGTCGTTATTTATTACAGATCCTCTAAAAGTGAAGTTAAACGAATTAAGAATCCGTTCAAAATTGAAACAGCAGCTTTTGAAATGCAGTTGCTAGCCTTTGTATTGCATTGCAATTGTTAATCAATAAAGAGAAAAATACATTTGGCTTTCAAACAAGATGCATTTTTAGTAAATAGAGATACTAAAAAAGCTCGTTTTTTTAGGTCCAAGACATAGAAAGTGCATTTTTCAAGTATCTCACTATTGTTAAAATTGATAAGGAATTTTTCTGAAACAAGTTGAATAAATCTTTTATAAAGTGATTTCTAGAAAACATATTCAAGGTATTGATATTTATAATAGATATTCTCAAAGGAATACTAAACGAATAAAAATTTCATCCATTCAGAATTGAAATAGCTTTTGAAGTGGAATTGATTGATCGGCGTATTACGTTTTGTGAAAATCAAAATTGCTTAAGTTTTTTTACTTTAATTGAAATTCTATAAAAAAAAAATGCAGTTGGCTTTCTAATAAGATGCTTACTGCTAATAAAAATTTACAAATAACAGACGAATTATAATGGCTGAAAGAGCTTCTGTCGGATTCACTCGAGTTTAAAAAGTTAAAATTTAGTGGTATTATTATCTTTTGATCGACATGCATGTGTGAACAAACATTTTCAAATATGAATATTATATACCGAATAACCGATGTGAAAACGGATTCTATAGAACTTTCTAAGGAAATGTAAGTTATTATACTCATTAGTTAAAAGGGTTATTAGTTTCGTTTATATTATTATTTGTTTTATTATTTAAGTTCTTATATATACATAGTAGTAAGCACTATGCTACTAATTTTAAAGATCCGGGTTCGAATTCGGCTGTGGCAGATAATAATTTTATTTTACTGTAGCCATGAGTCAACTCTGTGGGTTTGGGAACCCTCAAAGAAAAAACTCAAATGGTCATAAAACTATTCAATGTTAGCCAACGTTTCACCCCACGTTGCAGGGCTAAAAAACCCTTAAATGAGCTAACAAAATAAACAACAAAAATAAAATTTAACATAAGTGTGGCTAATTGTGATAATTTCTATAACAATGAACAATGTAAATTAAAGAAAGTGATTACCTCTATTATAGGCATTAGTAGAGGTTATTCGTCTACTAAGTGAAATAACAAACAAAATGTGAGTAAAAAGTAATAATAAGCAAATTTTGTTTAGTGAGTAGGCACAAACGTTGCTTTTCAGGTAGGTTTGGTCAAATTCTAGGTCAACATCAATTAATCTTGTCATATATTTTCAATGCATTGCTGAGAATAATGAAATAAGTAAGTACCATTTGCAAAATCCCTTTGTCTGTACTTTCAACATTTACACCTCAGAGGCAGTCTCGTTAACGAGATGCAAAATTGTTGAAACCTTGAGGTAAGCTGAAAACGCCTCCTGAAAGTAAATAAGAAAGGGAGGATGTAGACAGTGTCAAAGTTTCCAGGTACTTAGTACTTAGGAATGTTAGGGACTGGCTCATCTTCAGAGGAAATCCTCGGGCCTGCGGTTAGCTTTAGAATATCTTCTGTAATTTTTTTTTCAAATTTCTTTGGGGCCTGGTCGAATTTAATTATTATGATTCAGTTACTATATGCTAATGAAAATTTAACTTTTTGGGATTAAAAAAGGTGCATTATAACTTTCACTTATAATGTTTTAAGTGGAAAAATAATATTTACTTGAAAAAAAAAAATAATAATGTTGCTTATGAAAATTAATAAACTGCCTCAGGATTTCACACCATTACAGAAAAAGAAAAACATAGAATGGATAAGATATCAATAGGAAATTTAAAATAAATAAAACGAGGTTAAAACTTGAATGGTTATAAAAAAAAAAATTAAAAACCCAAAATTGATTGATTAAACTGTGTCCCACCAGAATTAGATTAGTATGGTGATTACTGTATCAACTGTTTTTACGTTCAAATTAATACATTTCTCCCTTTTTTTTCATATACTTAATAAAATTGTTTTTTAATTGTAAAGAACTTTATTTTCGTTGTTAGTGGGATTTTACGTAATAAATACTTCTTCTTTTTTAGCTTCCCTCTTTAGTGCTTCTCAGCGTAGAGGAGCATTTAGCCAAGTATTCCATTGTTCCCTATTTCTAGCTAGATTCCTCGCTTGAGGATCCTCCCCTCTAGCCCTACAGAGCTACTACTAAATGTAGTCGAAATATGACATCCTATGGCGGCCCCTAGGTCTTCTGCCATCTGGGACATATTCCATGGTTTTTACAACATGGCATAACATATTTATGTGGTTTTCCATCCTGATAGCATGGCAGAATCACTTTAGCTGATCAGTTTCCAGGAGATCTTTCAGTGGGGCTATCTGCAGTTCCTGACGAATCCTTTCATTGGGAACTCGGTCCCTCCCCGTTCTTCCCATAAATTTCTTTTCTGTAGCGGTGATTCTGCTCTCCTGTCGGTCTGTTAATATCCAACTCTCCGCTCTAAACAAAAGTATGGGTAGATATACTGTCTTGAAGATGCAGTGTTCCATATCTCGTAGTATACTGCATTTGTCTTGTTGTTGTTGATTTTCGCTTAAAGGCGTAAAACCCTCTGGTCATCAACGCCTATGGGATGATAAAAGTAAAAGTAAAAAAAAATAAAAAAATAAAAAAAAAAAAATAAATAAAAAATAGAAATATAAAAAAAATAGAAAACCATATAACTAGT
>NW_027116111.1:606087-646931 GCF_000696795.3 Halyomorpha halys | reverse complement strand
AAAAAACATAAAAATTGAAGAGGAGTTATAATTTATAAAGAAGGCGATGTGCTTTTACAAATTCAAATACTCGTGTAATTTTAGCTTCCTCATCTGCGAGAGTTTCGGATAAATTTGGTGTCAGTGCTATCCTGTTTATTGTTGGCAAATAGTGAGTACACTCTTCGAAAATATGTCTAATCGTATTTGTCTTGTTAATTCTGTTAGATATTTCTGCGTTTATAATAAATATCAATAAAAAATATTTTGGGAGATCATTTATTTGGTATATAATTTTTAATAAAATTCATATTAGAAAATGGTTGTTCACACATTTATGTCGATTAAAAGATAATAGGGAGAAACAATAAATTTAAACTTTTTCAACTCGAGTGAATCCGACAGAAGCTCTTTCAGCCATTATAATTCCTCTGTTATTTGTAAATTTTTATTTACGACATTACCTCTAAAATTTTTTATTAAAAAACTATATTACAATAAACAGTTGTGTGTTTTAACGTATTTATTTCTGTGACGTTTCATTTTATGTTGAATTCATTTTACAATTTCCCCGCTCCCCCACCCCCGAAAAATGTGATAATAAGCGAACTATCACAAATCTAGTTTGATTATTATTATTATATTTAATTCATTTTCCAAATTTTTCCCCCCAAAAAATGTGATAATAAATAAACTAGATTTATTTATTTAAAAAAAAAAACTGTACGGCCACAACCCTCGAAGGTTCACGTATACAGAACTTTCTAAGGAAGACTTGTTTCTTGAACAATAGTTATAAGGAGGTACTTTTTTCAAGATCACACTCGTAACTTAGATCATCCTCCGATTATGGGTGCCCACATAATAAAGGGTAAGTGTGGGCCCTAAGAAGGTCATACTTTAGATGTTGAATTCGCGTAGAGAATAGGCAGATATGTATAGAAGAGACAGAGCTATCAAAAGTGCAATAAAGAGGAGAGTCAGTTTGTAGAGGAGTTTGGTCAAGAGCTGTAGTGTACCTTTGGGGACGCCTAACGAGGCCCCACCACTTCTCTTCTGTTTGTCCGCTTTATTTGATCTCTGTAGAGGCCACTATTTGCCCTCTGCAATTTGGGGCTTTAGTGCTTAGCGGTGTCTATAACCCTCTGAGTGTACACAGCCAACAGGATCATAACCGGAACGGAGGTGAAGTATATAGGTGGTAAACAAGTAAAGGGTAGGTAAATGGTTCTCAAAGGTATTGAGAGAGCTAAATCTTTCTAGAAATAACATTTCATATTATTTGAAAAACATCGACTGAGCTACAATAAATTCCAGCATTGAGCAATAGTCTAGTATAAATAACTTAAAATTTAGTTGAACTTAGTTGTCACTGTGAACTAATTTCTTTCTTTTTCTCCGTGTTGAGAAGTATAAAATTAAGCCGATTAAAATGTTAAATCGATATTCTTAACTAATTATATTACAATTTACATAGCATTTAGCTCCCTGAATTTTCACAACTTACGTTTCCACATATTTCAAAAAGACCTTGAGACCTAACCTAACCTTTTTTTTTCTAGTTTCTAAATATTATGGGTTATAACTGGAGACCGTATTTTCTTTTGTTCCCTAGATTAGACCTCAACAGAAATTCGAATCAAGAAAAATACATTTAAATAGCACTAATTTTATATTGCTCAAAATTGCACGTTTTTCCAACAATTTTGGTCGTTTTAAGTTTTTCCTGCACAAAATGCGCTTTTTGGGAAAATTTTGAAGTTTTTGATTTTGTTACATAAAATTTTATGATTGAACTAAATATCTCGTATTTTACACATACAGGTGTATGTATGACAATATTTTTTTTTTATTAATTTTTTCCTTTTTTGATTTATAGTTTAAAATCGAGACATTTGAAGTAAAACAATGCATTTATCAACATATTAAGAGTAGAATTTAACCTAAAAACTAAAGAATAAGTAAACACAAGTGAGGAATGCATCTTTTTCCTGTCGTTTTTCACATAAGAATTCATAGACAAACATTATTTTTCATTTATTTCTAGGTTAATACATGTCAATTAGTTTTATATTTTATAATTACTGCTTAGTTAATTTTTAGCAATTTTAATCGAAAAAAAACCACTACTTTCCAGTTTAGTTTTAAAGCTTAAATGAAGTGGTACAGTAAGACGGATAAATTAATTGGACAATGTAAACAGCTCTTCAGCACCTAATTGTTATAACCTCGTCCTGCTCAAGGTGAATGTACTTGAGGTGACAATACCGGGCCGAAAGAATGAGCGTGTAAAGTTGATGAGAGGCAGAGATAAGACTCACTAAAATATTTATATGAGCTAAACCAACCAACAAGAGTTCTTGAGGTCAACCGAAACGTAGGCGGGAGGATTGAGTTAAATCTGACCTTGATTATTTGAGTATTGATTTTGTTCGGTGATAGTAGGTATATAGGCTAGGGCTGTCATCGAATCTTTTGGTTCAGCTTTTTATTTATTTTATTAAATTCGCACTGATTGGTAACAGAAAGCTTGATTTTACGTATGAACTGTTCACCTTTTGTTTTGTTTTTTTACAATCAAATAGTGGATTATTTATTTTATTTTAGATTTTCCAAACCAAATTTATTTTAAAAGAAGCAATTTACGTCAAATTATTGATACGTCCTATTTATTATCATTACTTGACCGCTATAGGTCATTTTCGTTTGCTTTGATCGTTGAATTTTACACGCTCTATAAACTATGTTATCCTGAATTTGCGTTCAAAAATATATGTACCTTTGAGAAAGATATTCAAAGGTTTATAAAATTGAGTTATCCCTTATCATGGTTGTCCATCAACGATAAAAATAATTTAATTTGCTACCAATTTGTTTTTTCATTGCCTCACCTATTATATATATTTTATATGTTTCTAAGCTTTTTAGAACATGTTATACCTTAATTTTTTTTTAATTGCGTACCTTCAATTTTATACCTTCCATCATTTATACTCGGTTTCAATTTTAGATAGTTCATATTCAGTATCTCCTATAGATCTAAAGACGACAGTTTTGAATATTATATTTGTAATGCTGACTTTATTCCAAAATTAAAAATATTTGTATACGTTCTGAAATATCATAAAATGTTAAGTGTTATAAATAGTTTTAAGATGTCTAGGATTAAATATGGCTTTATTTTGTTGCTGCTAGTTTAAAAAGTGGATAATTAATTAATTCTAGGAAAAAAAAGTGTCAATTTTATTTTTGCTTGTTTGTCTGTGGAGGGTTCCCAAGCCAACGAATCCGTTCCATATTGCATATGCAAGGTGCATATGTTTTTAATTATTTAAGAACAAAAGACGAAATTATGTTTCTTGGATAAAAGTACGATCTAGGCTCGGTATGATTGATGTAAGTGACAAAATTATTATCCCGATATTAGACATATTAAACTAAATGGTTTGGTGATTGGTGGACCAGGAACCTCGGGAGTTCTGTGAAGCTAGTCCTGTTGGATGTCGTCCACGAGAAAGGCTCAGACTTCTGTGGATGGACATCTTCCAGGCTTGAACAAAAGAGTAGGAGTTTGACTACGTGAAGCATCTGGCTCTGGATCGTGATGACAGCCTGCTGAGATCCGAGAAGTACCTCATCACGAAGGAAGAAAGAGAAAGAAGAAGAAGCGATTAGGGGAGGAGGGAAAGCAATTTTTTATTATTGAAAAATAAATAAAATGCTTTACTCACAAATTTTCAATTTATTTATAAATCTTGTCTTCAACAAGTGCTGAGCCGAATTTTGGAAACTTTTCCAAACAAAAAAAAGTTCTTGTGGGAAATCTTTTGTATTTACGTATTTTTACTTATTTATTAATATTCCAACGCAATATATTTACCCAACTTTTATCTTTTACTATATATATATATCTCAATTTACTGAAAGTCTAAAATAACTTCGAGTTATTGGAAATTAATGATTACACCTATCATCAATTTTTATTGTGTTAATAATAGTTATAAAGTATTTCATTATGTATGTACATCATCAACTTGTTAATAAAAGATAAACTATATTTTTAAAAAACAAATGTCTTTTCTAAGTGTATGTAAATGATTATTGTGAAAGTGGTAGAGCATAGCGGGGTGAGGGGAGGAGGAGGGGCTGGAGGGGCTGTGTTTTGGAACGTTTGTTGTAAAACTTTTGCTGAAGCTCGAGGTTGGGTATCCAACCTAGTCTGTGCTATTGATAACATTTAGGTTTCATTGTATATAATAAATCTCTTAGTTTGTTATAAATACAGTTGAAGAGCTCCCAGAGCCGAGATGGGACACAGACGAATTCCGCTCCTAGAGCAGAGAGGGTTTGATTTCCATTTTTATTGTGGAGGGCCTGGACTGGCAGAGATGGGGTGGGGGGGGGGCACAAACTATCCATCTCAGGGTGACGTTTCATTTCTAGCCGGCCTCGTAGCGCCCACCTTACAAACGAGCCGCCGCCTCTGTCACTCCCTGTCTCTGATAAATTGCCTGTATCCTTTAATCAAGAGTTCTTCTTGCTCTTCCTAGTCCGCCGGCGATCTGGAAGGGCCTACATCATTGGGAACTTGGGCCATATCTCATGTCTGAAATTCACCTTAGTAGATAAAATTTAAGGGGTTAATCCTCGCCTTAGTTTGACAAAATTGAAAAACATGTGTGTTCATCCTCAGGAATCGCTCTCAACAGAGCTGTTCAGCTTCCAAATAAATGCCAGTCCCTTCGGTTGAAATACAAAGGAGTATGACAAAGTTCTAGCTAATAAGATCTTTTAATTGGAAATTATAACTTTGAAGCAGTTTTTCATAAGTTGCATTTTAATGGAGCTGCCACCTTGTCAAACCAAGCTACCGTAATGACAGAATAACGTCATACATTGCTGGATGAATTAAACAATATCTTCTTTGCTGCTTAAACAGGACGCTAGTACCGATAAAAAAAAGTTACACATATTGTATCATGCCAGTGCTATTCTACTCCTCCCTCTCCATCTATTAACATTAATTTTTTTATACTCAATATTTTTTAAGTTAGTGTTAGAATTATTATAGCTTTAATCATAAATTTTCAACTGAAATTATTGGATTTACACATCCAATTTTGTAAATTTATTTAATCAAATTTTGGTGTCCCCTCAATGTAAAATCAAGACAGCGTGAATCACATGTTACAACATGACGTCGACAGCCTGGTCACTTGTTTGACCACTAATGACGCCTTTCATGGTGGCCAGCGTTTGTCGAAAGAATCACTGGAACGGTTAAAGTGACACCACCACAACCTCATCGAAATCATGAACAAGATGCGAGAGGAAGACGGCGGTACCCTAGGACTGGACACATCAGCGGCGCGTGAGACGGCAATCGTTGGCTTTCACTAAAGGATTGTGAGCAACAACTATTCTCTTTCCTTTATATGCCCCTTCAGGAACTAGATTTTGTATTATTATAAATTATACGATTAAATTCAATGGTTCCAAAAATATCTCAGATTGCAAACAGAAATAATTAAAAAATGGACTGGGGGCAGAGGCTATACAGTACCCGCAATACTTACATTATACATTTTCTGGTGAACAAGAAGAAGGATGTGTTTCTCCTGTGATGTTCGTCACCAATCTCCCCACCCAATATTCTGTCTACATTACCACTTTTTTGTGGGAGATCCAGCATACTCAACTATATTGTGTAGCGAGGAATATATAATGTATACGTCATGACTTTTTTTTTAAATAGGTACTAGAACCATTTCCAGCCGTCGCTTGTAAGTGGCAATCCACGAACGGGTACATATACCCATTCCCGCTCATAATATGTTAATGACCTCCTCGTCACTCCCAATACCTGATGCCATACATACGCTGATGGTATTCAAATTGACCTATCCTTCTCACTATCTAACCTGTCGATTATAGGTATATTTAAAGGTACGAAAAAACATCGAGACGACATGAATCGAATTAGTACCAGGGCAAAAGAAAACAAATTTAAGCTAAATGCAATGAGAAAACTTTGTTATATATTACAATTATCTCGTTAAGACTATTCATCCTATTTCAACCCAGTTCCCAAATAATAATTCTATGAAATTCTATCTTACCATTAAAACCTTGGAATCACCCTCCACGTCCTTTTCTGAAAAGACGGTGTCTCCCATATCTCCCATCTTACCATTTTCTTCTATAATAAGTGTAAATAAATTACTTTCGTTACCCAATACTATTTGAAAACCGAAGGTTTCTAGTTATGATATAGCTTTATTAATATCATTTACGTGTCAATTTTTCCTATGAATAATGATTTTGCTAAATATTATTTGTTAGTTAATTTGATATTATAATTAAATTCGTAAATTAATTTTTTCGCCACATGTTAGGGCGTAATGCTTTAAATTTTTCGTTTTATGATTTTAGGCCGGGACGAGTTTTATTTTTTCCAATGCATCAAACATTCTTCAGAAGAATATCTTGAACAATTGATTTTTATTTTTAACTCCAGATCCATTCTCATCTTTAATTTGATGGCAACAAATGAATGAGATGTATCACTTTTAAAAATGTCATGTTAGGCATTATAGAAAGCAGTACCCAGCGGTACACCATCCAGGCATGATAACAAATGCAATTATTAGACGAGAAGATCCCTCATCCATCTCTTCTTCAGTCTTCGGGAATGATTGTGACTGATAGGATGTTCGTTTAGTTTTTCATCGAGTCGTTTGTCGTTGGTCTGGCATGTGAAGGTCAGTATGTAAAGTTATGTTGACGTACCCAGGTGCTTTTGTACTTAAAAAATTTTTAAAACAAACCATTCGATCATCAAAAATTTAGGCTCGAAATTGGCAAGTAATCCAAAATTGATCCATAAGGGCCGATTGGACCATGCACAGTTTAAACTTTAATTTCTTAAATTTCAGGTAAATACGATAATTATCCGTTGCACCAGAAACATTAATCTTTAAATCTGCCGGTAATCTTTAACAGCCAATGATAGCCTATTACACTGAGATTTAGAGAAAAT
This sequence comes from Halyomorpha halys, assembly GCF_000696795.3. Lineage (NCBI taxonomy): Eukaryota > Metazoa > Arthropoda > Insecta > Hemiptera > Pentatomidae > Halyomorpha > Halyomorpha halys. The sequence continues at coordinate 639,913 of NW_027116111.1, read as the reverse complement.
CTTAGTTTAAGTTGGTAACCATTCAAGGAACCTTCCAATTGGATTTATTATAAAGCGTGTATTTTAATATTCGGTTTCTTTTCAAATTCAATAAAATGGATTTGATCGAGATAGAAGATTTGACAAACGACGGAGGATTCAAAGATTAAAGTGCTCGGGCAATAATCAAAAGTATTCCGTCCACGACCAAATAATTTTACGTTTAAGCGGTCGGATAAAAAATTTTTCAGCGATTTCGACTGTCAAAAGTGGCCATTGAATCTAATTAAAATATTAATTATTTAATTGGCATATGAATGTAAAAAATATATATATATATATAATATAAGTACAGTAATTATGAATTTAAGAAATGCTAAGTTATAAGCATATAAATTAAAATTGAACGTTAATTAAATTGTATTAAATGTATAAATAAAAAAATTATTTTTGATGATAAGGTGATAACAGAGTCCTAACCTGTTGAAGTTAGGTTCTGTTATAAATGATGTTTGTAAGTAGAAAAAGAGAAAATTATTTATGTAAAAATGTTTTAGATTTAAAATATAAAAAGATATGTAAGTAAATAATCAATTTAATAACATTGTTTGAAACTGTTATGATATTATTTCTATATTTAATTTATTTTAAAGATTTGACATGGGCAATTAGCCTGCAGAAAATAAATTTAAAGAATATGACATCAATATTTAAGGTATAGTCAAAAATATTAGTATGTTGTTAAGGAAATAATGTAATTAATATAAAAACAAAAATTTTTATAAGTTGTCTCCTTGAAAATGGCTTGAGGGCCGGATCATTGGAGAATTTCTGAAAATAAATAAATAAAAGTTGAGAGTATATTTATATCAAAAATTTTTGTGTTAATAATAAAATTTTAATTTTAATTGGACCCATGATTTTAACATTAGCAATAGGAATTGCGTATTTTAGCAGTTATCTTGGTTTCAGATAACTTTGGTACCCTGATTAACAAAACTATAGATCAGAAACTCTTGGAGAAGTCAGAGTTATACAATTCTTAGTTTTGAAAATTTTTAGATACATTTGGTACAACCGGCTCTGAATTTCGGACGATTTCCGCCTTTCCTTAAATTTTAAGATAAATAAAAAAAAAAAAATGTTTGGTGTCAATTGTATGTTAAAAAAAAAATGAGAATCTTTATTTATTTTTTTATTTTTTATATGTAATTACCATTTAATTTTTGATATTGCAAAATTTATCCGATATAAAGTTATGAAAGGATCAATATTGGATCAGAATATTTCCTTTGTATTTTATTTAATTATAAAACAAAGGAAAGAAGGAAAGGGCCTTGAGATTGTGTTGCGACTAAGCCCGCAGACAAAGGAAGTTTGGCGGGCTGGTCTATACAAAGCTCCTTGGTTCAACAGATTCACTTGTAAATTGATCTCCTGCCGATGGAGGAGTACAATATAATTACCCTTAACTAGTTGCCAGATTGGTCCTTCACCTCGAGTATCTCCTATATAAGTGACTTTATATAAAGCCTGGGAATTCATTAGCTCTAGTCACTGTAGATAACTCACTTTGCTCTGGTAAATATTCCAAAGGACTGAAGTTCTGTTAGGATTTGGAATCTCATCGTTTTTACTGAGTTTATTTAATAAAAATGATAAAAGGATAGTGTAGGAGGAGATGGATCTTTATTGAAGAGTCAATCCACATTAAATCATTCAAAGTTGATGACAGTTTTCTTTTCATCTTTGTATTATATTCAAAGAATTGAAACCCTGTATTAATTTTTTTTTTTAGCACTCATTTTATGTAGAAGCCAATTTTTGTGAGATTTGTAATAAACAATGCAGCACAAGGATTTTTTAAAAATTTGACACAAAAGTTGTTGGAAGCCAATAATAACAAGAAAAGGGTAAATATTATCGTTTTAAAAATAAAAACTTTTACTTTTAAAATTAAAAGTACCGTAGATAAAACTAAAACCCACCATCATTTTTTTTTCTGGATTTAGTCTGTATAGTATAATAACTAACTTAATAACTACTTTCCTAATCTGAGAGAAAAAGTGCTCTAGAAACATGGATTTGTCTAAAATTAAGTATCATCAATCAGAAATAGCTCAGAAGAGACTATCTTTAAAAAGCAAAAAATTTCATAAAATATTCTTGTATTATGTTGTAATAAGTGGCTGAAATTTCACCATTAAGACTTTTTCTTAGGTGTGCCACTTCTGTGATATTTTAAATTGAAAATCGAAGAATGGGAGTTCATAAGAAATTAATGAAAAATAATGATTGTAACTTGGATAATTTTTTCTCTCAAACTTTTTTTTGCCAATGTTTCTGGTTATCCATGCATAATACAGAAGCTATTTAAATTTTCTTTAAATCTATTCTATCTATTTATCTGAACGCATATTTTTGACGATATTTTACAAAACCTGATTTTTTTTTTTTATTTTGAAGAAAATTGTCATTTTTTGGGGTGGTAAGGGGTGCTTGGAAGGTAATGGTTATAAAGAACTCATGCTGAGCTATTCCTTTATGAGCATAGATGTAAATTAGTTGAATTCCGCAATATCGTTCTAATTTTTACAAAAGGAAACCTTCATAAGTAGCGATTTGGGATTTGATTATCATTCATTATACAGAACCAAAATTTAAATGTTAGAATGTAAAAACATACACTTTTTTTTTACCTGCTTAATTCTTTTGCTGCCTGTTTAAACGGAAATATAATGTGAACTAGCTGTTAGCTTTCTAAATATCTGCTACTACTGGTTGTCCATCATTTTGACGTATTTAGTTGTATGTTTTGGAGAAATATCACTACTGAAGCATATCCAAAAGCGTGATAAAATTATGAAAGAACTGATGAAAGAGCAGGCATAAAAGCTCAAAAGGTCTAAGTTAACACACAAAGGAGAGGATCGCCTAATGCCTGGAAATAGTTTGCAAAGGCGCAGTTGATGATATTCTCCACAAGGTTGGGGAGAGAAAGTCCACGTGCAAATTTTCGTTTTGAACCCTGCAAATAAATCTCGACTTTCCAAACTCATATAATACTTACATCCAACGTAATATGATGGTGGAACCCATGTTGTCAAATAAATGTTATTTGTTACTTTTATCAGTTTATCTTTCGATTTGCTACTGGTTAATATTTATTTCAAATTTAGGAAGAAAGAAATCTGCTATTTTTATATATGTTATTTTTAACATAAATATTTTAAAAATTAATCAACTACTAATTAATAACTCATCTCGTGTTTTAATTAGATCTATGCCTTGATTTTGTAGATTATATTCATGTAAATCCTTATCCTTTTAATGAGGAATAATAAGATGAGTTTTTGAATGATTAATGAGTTAGGAATTCGAAGTGGTATCTTCTCGACCTTTATAATTATACTCGGAATGAGATAACTGCGTGACCTCTCGAAGTTCGTTTGGATCATTTTCCGCATGAAGGAGATCAGATTCTACCGTGCGGAAAATGTTACACTCGGCTAACTTCTTTTGCTTTATGTTAAATTTAAGCACGGCGAATTTTAAATTAAAAACTCTCCAATTATAAAACTTTATGGAACTTCACGATCTAATTATATTAAAGAAGTTGGGAAATAAACAATATCAATTAAAAACTTGTATCTGTGAAACCTTGTGTGTATATACACACACGCACACATCTATATGTGTGCTACTATTAGCGGTGTGACTCTACCTCTTAAAGAATCTTTATTGATGCTTGAAACAAAGTCTGAATCCGTAAAACTATCTATAGGAATAGTGATATAAGTCCTATTCCCTCAAAGAGTTGCTGTTAAAATCTAAAACAGTTTATCATTATGGTAGTTACACCATTGTTCCAGTCATTGATTGTAGTTATGTATAGTGAATAAGAAGAAATATAATGGAAACATTGGAGATGGAGTGCTAAAAAATAAAACAATTATTAATTAATTACTATTTTGCTAAGGCTTCATATTTGGTCATCGGAGCGAATTGAATCACGTTGATCTCTGGAGTAAAGTTCCTGTAGCTTTATCATTATCATTGCCATTGTCTGAACCGCTAAAGCAATGTGTGGAGGAAGTCCCATTGGGCCATCTCCAGCTATGTGAGCTTTCACAAGCCGCCTTCTATCAACTCTAATGTGGTTAGTTTAACTTTGTCCAATCAAAAGAGAAATTTATCAAATCGCAAGGGGGGAGATACAAAAATACCGGTTTGTTGTGAAAACATCAGTCGACTTTACCAATTTATGATTAATATGTTTTTACTATATTGTGCTTTCGTGTCTCCCTAATGCTTCAAACCAACATAGCTGCTGTTAGTACAAATTACTTTATTATTAGTACAAAATTACTTTACCATTAGTACAAATTACTTTACTGTTAGTACACATTACTGTACTATTAGTACAAATTATTTTACTGTTAGTACAAATTACTGTACTGTTAGTACAAATAATTTTTTCTCTTGATATCCTATATTCTGATTCGTGAACCTTTTTGATTTATAAATTTATAATTTATTAAATATGTGCACTTTTAAGATTTAAAACCGAGCCCGGAAGATAGTAACGAAGCTCCTTAGTCACTGAGCTACCCCGCTCACTTACGTATACTACCATAGATCATTCCAAGGTATGAACCATTAAAAATTCAGTGTTAACTCCCTCTATAATACGGAGCTCTATCTAATTCGGTCTTATTTGCAAAATGATAATTTTTCGCTTTGTTTTAATATCTTAAGGTTTGGACATTTTTCACTTGTTGTACTACCTTAACGAAACATATCTGTTAATGTAATTATTACTTACCAAAATATTTTAAATTGAGTGACAAAAAGATATGAGGCACGGAAAATAAAATTTTAATAATCCTCTATTCTCAAAATGATCTAAATGCAGGACAATTTAACAAAAAAGGATAGGATATTTTAGAGAAAACTAATACATTTCAATACGTGAAAGTTGACCTGCAATTCAAGTTGGGGGACAGATCTCACATTAGTTGAGGATTGTTGAATGGTACTGTTGAGTGGCATTCCAGTGTTTAATTGCGCGACCAGTGTAAAACATGGAAAGTGATTGAAAGGTAAGGTTAGAAAATTAGCAATCGGTCAGGTTAGTAATGATCCGCTGGGAATATAAATGTTATGCCTCGATTTGCTTCGTTCTGAAAGAATATGCATGAGTGAAGAAATTTATTAAAATTTTTGATGGGACACAGCTTTTGCGAGCTTCTTGTCAATTTTGAAACAATGACTCATGGCTCTGTGTTAGGTACGAACGGTACGAGAATCCAGTGGACTTGAACTCAAGGAACAGAGGATTCGAGGACCGTTATAATGACGGCCATTAATGTGATTTCTACCTAATCATTCACGAACGACGTAAACGACTTCTATTACGGTGATCCTTGGGCGTTGCCTTAAAGAGAATGGTCGTGAAGCGTACGCTATGTTTTCCATAAGTGGCTAGAACGTTTTAAATACCGTTATTCTAAGGGTTGGCCATTTCTTTCGGTTATTCATAACGGAGCTCTTTAATTGGCCGAAATATACCATTGGGCAAGGTAACATCGTCCGGAGGGACACAAGGCCGTTATCCGATGAGTGATGGTATGTTTGCTCCTGCCTGACCCCAGCCATCGATCGCTGTGGCAGTAGCACTCCCCCCCCCTCTCTCTCTCTAGCACTATCATTCCTCTCTCTAATGGCCTATCGATAGTAATACTCTAAAGTGAGTATCGATTTTCAAATTATTATCATTATTAATGCACCATGGTTTATTTCTAATAATAACATTCACAACGGCGTGAACATACTGAATGTTAAATCTTAATTCACGAAGAGTGCTATTAATTATGACGTTAAATCATTAAGATTTTTTCTCAATATTACAATGGTTTTCAGGGATGCTAATTCCGAATTAGCTATCGAATTTTCTGTTGGTTTTGAATTACAATAATATTCAAGGTTTATTCGGTATGTGGAACGTTTAGGTTTCAAAAGACGCCCTTTTTCAATTTATTTTTCTATTTTTGAATAATTATGGGTATATTAAATTATTAATAAACCATTTCTATACCGGAAAAAACTTGGTATATTCCTACTAATTCAATTCCGAAATTAAAATCAGAATTTTCACCATCAAAATTAATGATTCTCGTACCAAAGCAACCTCCAATAATTGTCAACCCCTGGCGGCTACCTAAGTTGCCGCCGCGTATTAACCAAGTTGGGAGTGTCAAGATTCATTCTTCGGGACCGCCGAAAAATGTATGTTAGCTGCCCCAGGTGAGAATCGAACCCACAACGTTCCGAGCCGAACGCACTGGGACTTGCATTCCAACCCGCACAACCGTCACGTCCCTCCAATAATAGTAACAATTCACTGTAATAATAAGAAATCAAAAATACTAAAAATGACTTGAAATATCACATCAGCTCATTTGTAAACAAAAAGGATGTGTGCCGTGGGAAAACAAATAGCAAATTTGGAATTAGCTTCCTTCAAAACCTAACTAGTAGTGCTATACTGAGGGAAAAAAAATGACAATTAGAAATGAGCATGCGCGTTCAAAAATCCAATTTAAAATGAAATCAAGATCCTTGGTAGCCATTATCGAAGCAAATATCAAAAGTAAAAGAAAATCGAAATGGGCATAAACGATAAAATATAATCGTTACATTTGAAATGCAAAAATGTCCAATTCATCTGGAATATTTTTCAAGTAATTTGTGAATGCAATATTACTATCGGATTTATGGAAAGGTTGTTGACAATTTTTTATTGGAAAATATTATATTATTGCCTCAATCAATGAATGGTTAAACTTTTTTAATATCTTCATACTGAGATTTATTAATTTTATTTGTTGGAATCAAACAGATGTATATAAGTTCTCTCTAAGAAAAAAAAGAGTAATAAGATATGACTGAAGGTTATACAATTGTTAATATCAAAAAGATTCAAATGGAAATTATTTAAAATTAAAGTTAAGAAAAAGTGAGAAAGAGAACGTATACTTGATTAATTATGTAATTAAGTCTATGTATATATGTATATTAGTAAAATTACATAATAAAAATCTATTTTTTACTTATTATTTATTACTTATGTCTACTTTAATTATATTTTTCTTTTTTTAATTTTATTTTTTCACTGACCGCAACCCCAACTATATTTCTATATAATATCCTCTGTCAACAATTAACGCGTCTTCATATATTTTTAAACAGATAATTTTCAATATTTGTAAATGAATTGCATTTAAACATTTAGCATTAAGTTTTATTAATTTGATACTGTTAAATAGACTACTTCTTTTTTTGTAGCTCATCACCCCTTCACAGGGATGCCCGTCATTGATCGTTGTTAATTTCATTATTTAATTTTTAAATTTTTCTTTCCTCCCCTCTCCGGTACTCAATCAAAATTTAATAACGAAATAAAATCTAATCCTGTTATTCGTCGACGTTGAAAATCCATTAACTAAAAAGAAATTATCTCGCGATTGGAAGGCTTCATTAATTAAATTCCACTGTAGCTTCTTTTTACACTTTTCTAATATATATATATATATATATAATGTAAATCTTTAAGTAGTAATTAAAAATGTTCCAGTTTATAACAAATTTTTTAATAAATTTTATAAACAGTTTCTATTTTTATTACTGTAAATATTTTTGGAATCTATCCTATTTGCATTTAAATGTGTTAATTTAAATAGAACAGTGATATAAGCATGAATTTCTTGAGAACAGCATAATGGATTTTCATTGTTGTTGAACTCAATTATTGAAAATAGCATATATTCAACTCATATTTTCAATTAAATTAACAGTTTTACAAATAATCTGATTCATGTAGGAAACATATATTTACGTCATCGTAAACCGGGAATCTGAGGGCCCATTTTTTACTTAGAAGGACTATTATTTCCCTACGTGATTAAAACTCGACTATCCCACAATGGTAAAATAGGGTGGTAACCTATAGATAATCCCCCTCTTCGTATGTCAGAAATGAACTGGAAGGAGTAATAAAAAAAAGTTGTTATAAATGTTTACTTTATTGTTATAAATATTCTTATTTTGAGTTTTCAGTGGTAATGGCTCTTGTGTGAGTGGACAGGCAATAAATTTATTTTCTAATAACAGAACAACATAGTAGAGAAGGGTTATGGTGCCCCAACTTTATTCAAATCAAATGATTTTGACGAAACTTGCCTAGTCATCCTGTAACCCTATAACCTTTCTCTGATGGAAATCCCGGAGAAAAAAGAAAAGGAAAAAGAGTTATGAAGTTGTTTTCTAATGTTAGTCTAGTGATGTTAGCCCAGTGAACCTGCTTCCTCGGGTATAAAGGTTTATTAATTATTATATAACTGAATAATTGACGTTTTCGGTTTCCGTTCCTATAAGTTGTGTTGTACGTAAGATAATAAAGCCTGAAGCCTTCCACCAAATAGTGTAACTTATAAATTAGAATTTATGAAATCGGAATGACAGATCCATCATTCCATGTTTGTTTACAATTACAAATTTTAGTTTCATAAAAATCCTCCCACACTACATGACATCAAATAAATGGTCTATTCTTAATGATTTATGTTATTGTGCTAACATAAAAAAAAAAAAATCATCATATTTAATGATGTCAGTTGTGATTCGATGATTGCATTCTTCCTGCACAAATATTTCCTGCTACACTCTGACGAAGATGATGACGAAGTTTTATTTTCACGGTGTCATATATGAAATTCCTTTGTATTTATTGATGATTTACGATCGAGGAACCGAAATCCCCTTCCTACTCCTTTAGTATTCTTGTCAAGAACTTAGCCTTCAGGCTCCTTCAAAGTGTAATTTTAAGATTTATTAATCTGGTATGAGTTTATCAACTATTCATTATTAGTTAACATATAGTTAGCAAATGTATGATATCACGTAAGACATTTATTTTCCACTTCCACGCCTCCTCACTAAATTTGAATCATACGTTTCTTCTTTTCATTCTGAGTTAACATCAGAACTTTATGTGAGAAATAAAATAAAACTTACATCTTCAATGACTTCTTTCTCCCTGTGGTCTAATATATAATATAATAAGTTACTGTTTATTTCCTTTCTTTTTTTTTTTTTTGTTAGCCCTATATAGCCTCAGCGTGAGTTTTAGTTTATCAACCCGCTGATACAAAAAAAAAATATGCACGAGAATCTCGCCCATGAAAATTAAAAATTATTTTTGTTCTTGTCTGTCTTGAGCACCATTTCCTTGTCCCCGACGTGAGACTCGATACCAGACTGTCCGGGCCAATGTCGGACTGATGGTAACTCTACTCAGAAGGGAATGAAAATAATTTTAGCTTGGATTGAAAATACGTTCTGTTCATACTTAATCTGAGGACTGAGTCCAAGCTATACTGAATAGTTCTTAAAATAAAACCTTAAACTCACTTTACATTATGGAGTGATTGAATAAATTATTTAGCAGATTGTCTTTGAATTTCATTTTTTAAATGGCTATAACTTATATTAGAGCAATATAAAATAAATAATAAATACTACAAAATAAAATAATAAAAGTGAACCTACTTGGTTTTAGACACCGAAGGCTAGAGGGAGGAGATCTTGACAAACGCTACAGTCGGAGGCCGGATGAGGTTTAGTCTCCATTGCCGCCCAATGAACTGTTTCCTGTTTTAACTTCCCGCCAATACTTAGCTGTAATTTTCTTGTTTATATCGAATGTCTCGCTTAATCTGGACCAATTACGAACCATTATATTTGTTAACAGGCCTAGCGTGTGGGCAGGAGGAAGTAACGGGGATCGGAATTTCGATTATGGCCAGAAATTAATAAAATTCCCAATGATGGGTATGGCAATTGATGAAGTAATTAAAAAATTACAATTATTTGTTTAGATAAATACTAAATAAGAGGGACATTTTGAAGGTAGGCAATGTAAAACATATTAACTCCACCAGTCTATCAAATGAAAGCTACCTAGAATTTAAATATATTACGACGAGACATAGACTTGAAAGTCCCCCCCCCTTGAAACATCCCTCAGCTGTCATCTATTGAGGCTTGTACTATATAAAAAAGAAAATTAAATATATATCACATTACGCATTTTATTTTAGTATTTCTCTTGTAACATAAGCCAAAATGGAGTTTCGTGTTGTTCAGTGCTTAGCACCGATTTACTTATTTGCCTATAACTGCTGTCAATTTAGGAATTTCTTAAAAATGGTTCTTCATTGTTTCACTATAAGTCAATGACCGATGCCCTCCAATTATTTAAAAATGAAAAAAACAATTTATATCAGGAGATGGTTGAAGGTGCGGTCAGTGAACAACATAAATAGGTAAAGACTTATTTAGGTTCTAATAAATAATTTTTTATTTATTTTTAGTTAATTTCTAACTAAGTAACTTAAAAAAAGAATTTTTATTTAACTTGAGTTTTACTTATCAGTCTATAAATATGATGCTGTTTATCATATCGTCGCTCAAGCTACACCTCTATAAAACCTCGGAACGTCCCGTACTTCATCATGGATCTGAATGTTGGACATCTAAGGTGGATTTAAGGCTACTGAAAAAGAGCTCCTGATTTCCGAAAAAAAATTCCCCTTATATTCAGAAGTCAAAAAGTTGGAGAAGAATGGAAAAGACGAACTACTCTGGACCTATAGAAAATACTGCTAATACTGGCAATTTATAAAACCAGGAGGAGAGGGATACAGAAACTGAGATGGTCAGATGGTGTGGCTGGAGATGTTGGAAATATTCTGGGAGTCAAGAACTGTATGGTGGCAAAACCATTCGGGTTGTAGAGCCGTAAAAAAAAAAAAGATTAAATCCAACGATCATTTTCTCTATCTAACCATCATAAGGGCAGACCAATAAGACTTATTAAACAGATAAACTTACAAACAACTTCCTACCTAACGTGGCGTATAATCTATTACGTTAACCCTGTTACTCCAGCCCCTCCTTCCCTCAACTCTTCTTAACTTACTATACTACTTGGTAGTATAATACTTACTTCCTTTCTCTCAGAAAATGTACAGATATCTCGCAAAAAATCTTATACCTCTTCAACACCACTCTAATGTAGTTTACCGGATTCCTTGGTCTACGCCTAGAGGCAATGCTTCCAATATAGGTGAAACCAAAAACCACCTCACAAACCGTATTTCCCAAAACAAAACTTATATCAACTACCATAACCTGTCCACCTCCAAATTTTCCGAACACGCTTTGTCCCTCAATCATTCTTTTAACGTTAAACTCTTTATTCATCTATTCATGCTTCGGTCCCTAACCATAAAAAACGACCTTATTTCTGAATTTATCCACATTCATTTGAAACCAAAACCTATTAATCATAAAGTTGATTCTAACGGTATCTTTCTGACCTATCGACATTCCTTAAGCCTTATTATACCATCATCATTTTCTTTTAATTATTTGATCCTCTTTTTATTCATTTTTTTATTATTATTTTTTCAATTAGTTCTGCATTTTAGAGGTTTAAATAGTTATTATCCTCCCACATCTATTCTTTTTGATTAAAAAAGTATTTATTGAATTATAATTATTGTTCATTTATTGTGTTAATCTAAAATAAAATCACCTCTGTACCTCTCTTCAACTTTATATACTTTCTTTATATCATTGTATTATCTTTAAATTTATAATCTCTTAGTACATTTCATATTTAAATTAATTAATTAAATATTTATGTATGTTTATTATCATTTAATGTCTACTTATATTTCCTATGCCATACTATGATTTTAGATTTATAATATCTTTTTTTTTTATTTTACTTTTATGTGTAACCGTATTTTTTCGTAACGGTCATTCTCCTCACTTCTCAGCCACTATTCAGCCTTCTTTTACTCTTTTTCTTACTTCCTAGACGCAAGGTTAGTTTCTTGAATTGTTCTTAGCTTTCATTATTCATAGCCTTCATTTCGTCCCTTGATATATTTGTTCTTATTTTAGTTCAACTTTATTTGTATTTATTGTTCCTTATATCTATTGTTCTATTTGTTATTATTCCACCTGTTCATTCTGTGTCTAATATTTATTGTTGTATTCCATTCTTATCTATACTGATCTTTATAGATCTTACTTTTTTCTATATTTCATGATATCTTATACTCATAGATTATTTAAAATGTCTTTAGTTTTTTGTACAAAGATAGTCCGGGTGGCGAAGATAGAAAAAACTGTTTAATGTCAACCAAATTTCTACTATTTTGTACCTTTATTGACTGCCACTTAAACTACCTTCCCACAATCAACTATCTTCTTCTAGTTTTTAGTTTTTGTATCTTCTTTTTAGCCCTGACGAAGCCTTGTAATAGGGGGCGAAAGGTTGGCACTTAGTAATTAGTTGTGTACTCTTTGAGCTGCTTCATGGCCGTACCCGGACCAACTTCCTTTAATTTAAAAAATTAATAAGAGTAGTTCAAATGAGTTGGAAACACTATCTCATCTGATATTTTTATTTCGGAATTCATTAAAAATAATAAAATACTGTTCCGGTTCAAACCCACTGTTTTCATAATACGCCCTTCAGGCGGGCAATGCCTTTCTCACCACCAGGTAATGTAAGATGATCCATACTCCCTACCTTAATTGGAGTGGGTAATAGAGTTTAGACCCTTAATCCCTTAATTTGTTTGCAAGTGCCTTACAATACGAATAACACGCAGTTGATTTAGCTGAGTAAAATCACAGACTCAATTTATCATCATACTTTGGATGTAGAGAGAGAAATGTCACCGTTTGTGGAAGGGGTCAACGGACTTGGCTGTTTACTTTTGGGAATAACGGTTCCTATGGCATGGCGATTGCTACTGCTCCATAACTGCTCAAATAGCCGATAGCACCATTAACTATGTTACACCCGAGTCCATAACCGAATACTTTTATCGTCGGGCACTTAGCCTGTTCACAACTTACAGTCATCTTGGTCCACCACCACTAGCAAAACATTAATCCGAGAGACGATTAGGGCATGTCATGCTTTCTTATACCACCGTTCCAACACATTTCAACAAGCTTAAGCCTTTGTAATAAAATAAAATTAAAAATAACAATTAATTAAAACAATCTTGTGTAGTATCAATTTACGGAAAATCGAATGTTGAAAAATATTTTAATATTATTTTTAAAAAAATATTAAAAAAAAAAAAGAAATGAGGACTGAAAAGCCCAAAATTTTAGCTTTTTTTTTACTCTATAAAGCTTAATGTCGCTCCAACTTCTGAAGATCTTTTCTTAAGTTGATAATTTACCACAATTTCAGACTTAATAGAGCTATTTACGTTAATGATCTTTATTATTTCGGAAATAGTTTTTTGTTTTTTTTAACTGAATCCTAGGTACTATTAGACGTTCAGGACTTCATTTCATATTTAAGTACAAATTATTATTTTTTTTTATATAATATAATAGTAAATTATTACTATTATATTTTTAGTTGTTAGGTGTAATTTAACTGACTTGTTAATTGCTGATTTGTAATTTTTTACTTTTTAACTGCTACAATAGTCTTTCCCCATCATGAAATAAAAAGTCTTAGTGCTTGTAATTAGTAGTATGTATATTTGTGTTTATGAACAAATAAAATAACACTTACTAAACTGACTAAATAAATTACTGTAAACTAAAGAAACTAATTAAATGGGCCATATTTATGATAATTTTCTTCATAGGAGTTGCAATTTCCGTGATTTTTGGTAAAATAAATTCACGAAATGTTGATGTTCTTTTATTTAGAAAAACGTTATCTCAGAAATGATTACATAAGCATTAGCCCTCAACCTGAAGGTAGGTAAATGCTCCGTAAAGTAAAGGAAACCAGAAAATCGATTTCGTTGACGTCAAGAGACGTGGGTGGATAAAGGTAACAAGTACTTTTCTCTTTCCTCCATGTTAGGCTACAAGACTTCAAAATATACTGTACTAGTTCTTATTTGCTTGCATTCCTTACTTCTCTACTAAGACCCTTCCCTCGATAAGTAGAGAGGCAAAGATGCACTATCGCTGAGGATTAGATGGGATAATGGGGTTTCCTTGTAGATCGGAAGACCCAGAGGTGAAGGACGCTGGGCAGCGGAGACGCCCTTGTAAGGCAGTAGTTGAAGTCGTTTATTTTCCCCGACGAGGTGCACGCCCTCTGGTCGGGCTTAGCCCAGGCTTAGTATTATACTCTTCCTCGGGCTTCTTTTCTTTTTATAGTATTGTCCTTAAGGGGTGCTTTAGAGCTGTAAGCCCTTAGAGAGGAAACACAACTGGTCGGCCCTTCTTCATTCTGCCTCCTCTTATCGGTTTAAATTAGTTCTACAAACATTTACATTGTTTAACTAGTAACTATAGTATTATGCCTTAAAAAAAATTCTTAGATTTGATGTTTAAGGGTTGTGTCCTAACTGAAAATATGTATTAAGCACGACATGACAAAAAAAATCCATATGATAGTATGTCTTTTTTTTTTTTCTTTAAATTTTTGTTTATTAGATATTCACGTCTAAAGATTTTCATTGTTTTTAATTATTGAAGATATAATAAACTAGGAGGATGCCCCCTCCCCATCTGACGGACCTGATTACACACCTCTTTAATTAATTATACTACTCCTTGCCCAAATTTTATAACTTTAATTCACAAATATTCTGTAGTCCAGATTGTATTATTTTTTTAAATTTTATATTTCCATCTTGGATATAACATAAAATATTACGGTAAATAATACGGTTACATATACAAAATAAAATATTACACGATGATCATATGCAAAATAAAATATTACAGAGTCATTACTAAAAACATTATTGTACAATAGAGAGATAAAATAACGTATTTTCCAACTACTTTATTAATGAAATGTAAACATTAACATTCATATTAAATGTTCTTTAAAGTGATCAACTTGAACATGAAAACATGTCCGGCATATTTGTTCCACAGTATGTATTATTGTTTCGCAAGTTTCAATTATCCTTTTTGTACAGAATTAAGGTGATTGATCGGGCTTTTACAAACATTTCGTTTAATGTCACCCCACACAAAAAATCCAGTGTTATCAGAGGGATCTTGTGTGATCTTGTGCCGTTTAGTCACTGCTTCTGTGGAAGAATTTCGAGCCTGTTTTAATACTTAAAATGATCACTTTGAACAACATTTGATATGAATGCTAGTTTTACATTTTATTGATGAAGTTATTGGAAAATATATTATTTTATTTAATACGGATTACGTTCGTATCGTTTTGGGTGTCCTTTCCTACTCCCAGACCAAGTTATATGGATTTACTCCATCATCAGTTGTACCATTTTGTAATTCTGTACCAAAAATTTAGCATAGAGCAATAGAACACTTACTTACAGATTGAGGCGTTTTCAATCAACTGAACATTACGGAAACTTTGTGAGGTAGCGAAAAAGTAAATAAAATCAATCCTGTGTTACATTTTACGAGCTTTAATTTAATTTAATTTATTTTATTTTTGATAGAATGGCTTTAACTCTTGGACACCTATCTCCGCAATTTAAATTTAAAAAAGGAAATTGGGACCATTAGGATCCTCTCCCAGGAGTTAGGACTTTAGTATGCTTACCTCCTACCTATTCAGTCCAGAGTACTCAAGTCAAAGATTATGTTCTTTCAATTTCCCTTTACACTCCATTTTTAAGTAATTATTAAAGAGGCTACCTTAAAAATTTTAGGGATTTGATTTTTGCTGGGTCACAAGAGAGGAATTTAGAGGGTATTGTTGGCTTTCCAACCTTCCAATTCTTTTCCAGTGCACCTAACTATGGAATGGTTTATTTTTTCTTATGGAGTTATGCTTTAACTGTTATGTATTTGCTTTCACCTCTATTGGTTTTCTGATCTGTATAGGAATCCTGAAGATGACGCTGGAGGTTGGCTCCAAACGTCAACGTTATATGTTAAACATCAAAAAATTAATTTTTTCTTTTGTAATTCAGTGTGATAATCTTGTAGTATCTACACATTTACGGATATCCGTGGTTCTGAGATTTCCAAGGAAATTTTTTTTTTTTTTTAATTATTTATTTAATGGAATTTACAACTGTACAAAATAACACAATAGGTAAATATGTAGTATGTTTCATATACACTTGAAAATCTTGGGAAGGAACCACCCATTGGTGGTACTTCAAACATTAATTTAAATTAGAAGGTCCCGTGGCCATCTTCTTCCAAGGAAATTAAAAAAAAATGAAGATAACAGGTAATTCTAAAAATATTTACATGAAAAAGTTGTTAACTTAATGAACTCATTAAAGTAGAATTCAATATATTGAAGAAAATTAATTAATCTTGGCCTCTTTTCTGCTTTAACGTCTATATAATATGCATTAAATGTCTTTTAAATTATTCCATACAAGGTGGTTACACGGTGATTATTTTACTCTTTCATCTTTCAAGAAAAAAATAAGTATAATAGAAAAAGTGGGATTTTTTCCCATTAAAAGTATGAATGGTTACTTGGATGCGGTGGAGCTTGCCAGTGGGTCAGTGTCAGAGGGCTTTCGACACGGTCAACCATTCACAGACAACCTCTCTTCTGTGTCAGTTGTCTACTTCCTTATAGGTGTCATTAATTTTTATTACGTTTATATTAAAATTAATTACTATATATTTTTTTTATCGTACCTATATTTGATTTTTAAGATTTTAGTATTTTATTAGAAATATGTGAAGCCTTTATTTTTTTGTAATTTGAATTTTTGGTTGTTTTTTCTTAATAAATATTTTTTGCTATAGATGTAATGTCATCAGAGTTAGAGCGTGGTACATTTTAAATCCGTTTCATGAACTCACGGTTTTGAAGATATCGAAGATGTCTGATGATGGTTTTTGGATAAAATGGGTTGAAATTCCGTGAAAGGTCTTTTTCAACGCAGAAAAATATAATTGAAGTGAGTGGAATTTTATCTAAAATTTCATTTTGTCAAAATCTTTTAACATTGTTACAGTTTGAGATAACCCACAAACCCCTATTAATGAATCATCCATTTTTGCTAGTTCTCTAAACAAGAATGAGGAGCAAATAAGACTTTAATTAAGGAGTTCTACTCCCATTTATTTTTTTAGTTAAAGTAGCTTATGAGAATTTTAATTAAATCTATTGTAGAATTGGCTGACGCCAATTACGACAGTGATCGTACTATGTCTGTCAATAAGAAATTTAAAGAAAATCTTCCTGAGTCACGCAAGGTTTTGAACCATAAGATTTTATAATGAGGTGTAGATAGTTGACCGTAGATTAATGATTGGAGAGGTTTGTCGGGGTGTGCGGTCAGCAAAGAACAACTGATGCGCCATAACCATAACGCCATAACCCCTAATGAAGACCTGAAACTCAGGTCGAAACGTCGGCATAAAATAAATAAATATGGTTTTGTTTATTTATGTTGTTCTTTGCTGACCGCACCCCCCGACAAACTTCTCCAATCATAAGATTTTACTACTTTTACTTTTTTTTATTTTATATTTTACTATTTTTAAAATAGTATAATTCTACTATTTGAGTTTTTATTGACCGCACCCGGACCATATTCCTTTCATCTTTACACACGGTCAATCAATAATCTTCCATTACTATTTTTTTGTTCTTTTTTGACCGCACCCGGACCATATTCCTTTCATCTTTACACACGGTCAATCAATAATCTTCCAGTATTCCATTTTACAGATTAGATAAGATTTTACATTTTCATTTTACAAGATAGAGTAAAGATTTTTAAAATATCCTAGGTATATATTTTATATGGATGATGACTGCATGTGAATTAGAAGGAAGTTATTTCCAAGATAAATAAAATAGTTTTTAACTACTTATTAATGGTCAAGGTTTCGACCCGCACCACAGGTCTTCATGAGGACTATATAAAAATACACAATAGGTTAAGTTGATGTGAGAGTACAAAGGTCACTTATAAATAAAACAGACATTAAGTTGGAGGTACAGAAATACATCCATTTATGCAAACTAACATCAATTTATTAATATATTATATATTAGTTTGTTTTTTGTGGGTAGGTAATTTTAATTAAAACACAAGTATTTTTTGATCCTCATCTGTCATTTTTCTCTAACGTTTCGGTCCTATGGTCATTATCAAGGAGAATAAAAAAAAATTAATATTTTTCTTTTACATTTGACTCATCACACAACACTGTATTTCTCCTATTTGACCTTAAAATTGATTTTTCCAAGTTTTAAATTTTAGTAGAAATAAAGTATTATGTGATGAGTGAAATGTAAGAAAAATGTGAATAATTTAGATTCCCCTAGATAAGTGAGAGGTAAGAATCAAAAGATATTTGTGTTTTAAATAAATTTTTATTTCAAAAACATACCTTCATTGGAAAATACTGTCGCTGCCGAGTGTGATTATGACCAAATCGCCTCCCTGTACAACCATTGATATAGTAATAGTACTTCCGTATAGTACAAGAGCCCAAGAGGAGAAAACATATTGCACCCCAATTTTTATTACTTAATTGAAAACTAGGTATAATTACTAGTCAAAATTGATGAGTCTGCCAAGTATAGGTAGGGGCAATAACAAATGGGGGCTGTTTCAAAACGTAATAATTATTTTTTTATTTGAGCCCTATATCTTTACAACTACCAACAACCATAGAAAACCTAAGACAGCATCATTTAAAGAAGACTAAATTTGATAAATGTAAGCAATTGAATAATATGAGTCTTAATAGAGCTATTTACGTTTAATAGTCTGCCAAGTATAGATAGGGGAAATAAAAAATGGCGGCTGTTTCAAAGCGATAAAACTAATTTTTCATTCAGAGCTCTATATCTCAAAAAGTAGGAGATACAAGAAAACCTAGGAGAACTTCATTTAAAGAAGAGAAAATTTTCTAAAATATGAGCCCTAATAGAGTTGTTTACATTAAATAGTTTTCGAGTTATAGCTTTTTAAAAAGCAACATTTCATAAAACTGGACGTACTGAAAGATCGGTAGTTAGTGAATTTGTTTTGAAAAATCAAAATCTCAAAAATCATTTGACGTACAGATGTCTATAAGCACTCAAATTAAAGCTAGTTTAATGAGCTTTAAAGTAGTTTATGACGTTTATTTTCGTAGAAGTAGTAGTTTCCATGAAATTTGCTAAAATACATTGATTTATAGTTGTTCGGACAAATTTTCATTTCCCAAATTTATATTCATAAGCGAATTTCATAAAAACTACTATCCCTACGAAGATGAGTGTTATAAACTGCTTTATATTAAGTTAAATTTCCTTTATTTTGAGTGTTGGCAGACATATGTGCGTCTTATGAATCTAGAGATATGTTTTTTCAAAAATCAAACATTTTATACGAACAACTAGAAATTAATAGTTTCTGAATTTATTTTGTCAAATATCATAAAAACTATTACTCCTACAAAGATAAACGTTATATAATATTTTATAGTAAATTTAACTAGCTTTAATTTGAGTGCTTAAAGACATCTGTACCATCCTATGGTTTCTAAAATAAAGTTTTTCAAAACTAGAACTTATTGTCCGAACGACTGTAAATCAATTTATTTTAGGAAATATCGTAAAAACTACTATTGCTACGAAGGTAAAGGTCATCAACTACTTTATAGTACGTTAAACTAGCTTTAATTTGAGTGCTAATCTTTTCGTCACATAGTGCCTGGGATATAGATTTCTCAAAATAAATTAACTAGCTACTAATCTATCAGTAGATTTTTAAGAAATGTTGCTTTCATATTTCAGCAAATTTATTCTTCATTAAATAATGTTCTTTTAGATTTTCTAGTGTTGTTGGTAGTTTTTTAGATATAGAGCTCGGAATGAAAAATTAATGTTTTTTAAGGTTTTGAAACAGCCGCCATTTTTTATCCCCTCTACCTTTACTTGGCAGACTCATCAGTTTTGTCTAGTAATTATACATAGTTTTCATTAAAGTTATCAAAAATTATGGTGAAATAACTGCTCTTTTTTCTTCCAGACTCTTGTACTAAAATGTCTCTTTTCTGAACCCACTCTCTGGAAGTTTTATTTATTATAAACATAAACACAAAAATTAAGAACCCCGATGAAGGATTGCAGTGTAGGTTGATCATTAATAAATACTTGAAAAATATTTTGTTTATCTTGACCGCAACACTGGGCAGTATTAATTAAAGGATATTGGTTTCAAAATATAAAATAACTACTTAATTATTTCATTTATGTATGTTTTTATTCGTTTTATTTGCTTCTTATTGTAATTCTATGATTGTGGAGAAGCCGATAATGAGCATTATTATGTCGGTGGTTTCGAAATAATATTAGAAGCCCTCATTAAAATGAAAAATATATATATTTTTTTCATTTTATTTTTAAAATGAGGGTTTTTTGTACCGTTGCCAGTTACCATTTGTAGCAAATTGGGAATTATGTTTCCACCTGAAGGTCGGCCTCATTTATTTTCTCTTTCTCGGATCGTTCCCTTCCTCTCATCTTTTTACTTCTTATTTTTATTTTTAAAATATTAAGTAGTATAAGGGACGGGAAAAAAGCTTTCTCTAGAGATACATTTATTTTGTTCTGTATTTTTTCTTTAACCATTAAACATGAAGAATATATAGTTCGATAAATAAAAGTATATGTATTATTTTATGAATAAAAATTAATAATTAATGAAATAAAATGCCTTTAGAGGTTATTCACTTACGTCACTAAAATTTTATTATGTTTTATTATCAAAGCTTTGCTAAATCTATACCCCGACCGATTCCTCATTCTTGGTGAATATATCGGTACAATGTAAACAAAGATGAGTATTGTTAGTAATGGGCGTTATTCGAATGTTTATCGCATAATTTTTCTGATATAAATGTAATTGATTTATTTCGTTACTATTAGGACTGTAAGGTCGTTGTGTGATGATAATAGTGATATTTTTTAATTATTTATTTAATGTAATTTACAACTGTACAAAATAATACAATAGGTAAATATGTAGTATGTTTCATTTACACTTGAAAATCTTGGGAAGGTACCACCCATTGGTGGTACTTCAAACATTAATTTAAATTAGAAGGTCCCGTGGCCATCTTCTTTTCAGACGCCTTATCAGGGATTGTTAAGGATGAAAGATTAAGAATTAATGGGTTAGGATGGTTAAGGAGTTTGGAATGAAAAGACGCATATTTGTTTTGGGTCAAATCTGCAACGAATGGGATGTTAAGGTCTTTGTGAATGAGTTTATTTGTGACGTAATAAGGAGCATCAAGGATTTTACGTAGGATTTTGGATTTTAAGGATTGGATGCGGGGAGAATTTGATGGTTTGGTGGAGCCCCAGAGCTCAATTCCATATGTCCAAATTGGTCTGATTATTGTAGTGTATACTAATTTTTTGTAGTGAATGGGAAGTTTAGAGCGTTTGTCAAGTAAGTGTTGTAGCAATCGGAATCTACGAGCAGTTTCTTGTCGTTTCAGTCTTGTGTGTGGATTCCAAGTAAGTCTCTTTTCAAGATGGAGTCCTAAGTATTGAATCTGTTCAACAGGCATTAGTGGTGTATTTAGAAAGGATACTGTAGGACAGGAGGGCAGAGGTTTACGACGGAGAGTAAAGGTGATCTGGTGGGATTTGTCAGGATTTAATAGACATATTAAATGAATTATTTCTTTTGGCAAGTGGCACGTGGGACGAATGAGCGATCTAGGTGGAAAATATTCCCCCAATAAAATTAGGAAAATCACATAAATAGTCATTAGCAATAAGGTGAAGCCGCATCTTATTCGGAAAATTAGATGTGCAGCATTAACCTCGGTTCAAAGGTAAGAGAATGGTGGAAACAGTAACTTATACTTGCAGATAAAAGCATTGTATACTTCTCTGAGTAAAGTTTAATTGTCACCGTTTCGAAAATTCAAGATGAAGTTCAAAATATTGTTTCAATCTAAATTTAACTGTCTTTTAGGTATAAATAATTTTTAAATTGTGAAAGTTTAATGTGTAATTCAGTTGTTCAAATATAAAATTTGGCTTATTAATTTGTATTCCGTAAGCTTAATTTAATATATTATATTCTGATTCTTTATGAAGACGTAGGTTTCAATTTCTTATACAGTGATAAAAATCTTCCTACAATGAGCATTACTGTGTTCTTTTGAATTGGATAGTTTCTTTCGACTTTTCGTGGTATTCTCTCAACCTCAAGATATTGTAAGATAAACATCACAACCAAACTTAATTATCTGTTAAATTATCAAATATTTATAAAATCAATCAAATAACAATAATAACCTATTTTTTAAATTAATATCTGTTGTATCTTTCATTATATCCACTACCTTAGTGCAAATACATTACATGGGATATAATGTATTATAATATGTAGTTTTATGGAGTGGGTAGCTCAGTGGTAACACACGTTGCTACTCACTTCACTGTTGTCTTGAGTCAGCCCTGTGCATTCGGAGGCCTTTCGGGGTCCATCCAGTCTCATGAAGTGGGCATCTAGTACAAGAGCCCAAGAGGAGAAACAAGGCAGGATCTCACCCCAATTTTTGATTACTTTAATGAAAACTATGTATAATTACTAGTCAAAATTGATGACCCTGCCAAATATAGGTAGGGGGGGATAAAAAATGGCGGCTGTTTCAAAGCGATAAAAAAAACTAATTTTTCATTCGGAGCTCTATATCTCAAAAACTGCCAACAAAACTAGAAAATATAAGAGAATATTATTTAAAGAAGAGTAAATTTGCTGAAATATTAGCCCTAATAGAATATTTACGTCCAATAGTTCTCGAGATATAGCTTTTTAAAAAGCAACATTTCATAAAAATGTTGTATGGGACGTACTGAAAGATCAGTAGTTAGTGAATTTATTTTGAAAAATCTGTATCTCAAAAACCATTTGACGTACAGATGTCTATTAGCACTAAAATTAAAGCTAGTTTAATGAGGTATAAAGTATGCTATGCTGTTTACCTTCGTAGGAGTAATAGTTTACATGAAATCTGCTAAAATAAACTGATTTATGGTTGTGCGTATGTGAATATCATAAAAAATACTACCCCTACGAAGATAAGTGTCATAAACTACTTTTTAGTAAGTTAAATTTCCTTTATTTTGAGTGCTGGCAGACATATGTGTGTATTATGGATCTAGGGATATATTTTTTCAAAAATCCAACATTTTATGCGAACAACTATAAATTAACATTTTGTGAGTTTATTTTGTCAAATATCATAAAAACTATTACTCCTACAAAGATAAACGTTATATAATATTATATGTTAATATTAATATTAACTTGCTTTAATTTGAGTGCTGGCAGAGATCTGTACGTCCTATGGTTTCTGAAATAAAGTTTTTTCAAAACTCGAACTTATTGTTCGAACAACTATAAATCATTTTATTTTTGGAAATATCTTAAAACTACTATTCCTACGAAGGTAAAAGTCATCAACTACTTTATAGTCCATTAAACTAGCTTTAATTTGAGTGCAAATAGATATGTGTACGTCTCATAGTTCCTGAGATATAGATTTCTCAAAATAAATTAGCTAACTTCTCATCGTTCAAAATATTATTAAGAAATTTTGCTGTTTAAAAAGCTATATCTCGAGAACTATTGGACGTAAATATTCTATTAGGGCTAATATTTCAGCAAATTTACTCTTCTTTAAATAATGTTCTCTTAGATTTTTTAGTTTTGTTGGCAGTTTTTAAGATATAGAGCTCCGAATGAAAAATTAATGTTTTTTAAGGTTTTGAAACAGCCACCATTTTTTATTCCCCCTACCTGTACGTGGCAGACTCATCAATTTTGACTAGTAATTAAACATAGTTTTCATTAAAGTAATCAAAAATTAGGGTGAGAAAACTGTACTAACCCTTCATTGAGTAAAAATCTAGCAGTCTAGTGCAATTCAAACTAAATCACCTCCTTGTACAACCGTTAGTCTTGTAACAATTCTTCCTTACAAAGTACTGCACCACTGACCCTTTCTGGGTTGTTGGCGTATAAATTTTCTATTTATTTATTTGGAGTGGGTTTCAACCCATTCCGGAATTCTTGTTTTTATTTCATTTATATTACCAAATATATTGCTTAGGATAATGAATATTAGCTAATACTAGTTGTTGCCTCTTCGATTTGTACAAATACTCTACCGTACTAAACATTGACACTTTTTTCCTTCGTAAATTATTATCGGATTCATAATCATAATCATTTTAGATTACAAATTAATGTGTGCATTTTTTCTGACTGATTAATCACGCGAATTATTAAAAAAAAAGTCAGTTATTTCATCCCAGTTTTTTATTACTTTAATGAATATAATATGTAATATGTACGAAAACTAGTCGAAATTGATTAGTCTGCCCATCATAGTTAGGGGGAATAAAAACTGGCGGCTGTTTCAAAACGTTAAAATAAATTTAATTGTTCATTCGGATCTCCTATCTTTAAAACTAGCTGCAACACTAAAAAACCTAATGGATCATCATTTAAAGTAGAGTACATTTGCCTAAATATGAGCCCTAAAATAGTTGTTTACTCTCAATAGTTCCTGAGGTGCACTTTATCAAAAAATTGATAGCGCAATTTTTTTTTTTTATAATTTATTTATTGATATTTACAACTGTATACACATATGTACAACAAGTAAATTTGCTGTAGGTGACATAGTAACATGATAAAAACATGTGGAGAATCTACCCACTGATAGAACTCCAATAACATTTCTAGAGAAGATCTCGAGGCCATCCTCTTTTCAGACGCCTAGGAGGATTATTAGGTAATGAAGGAGAAGCCAGGTTAGAAACAAGTGGATTTGGGTGGATGAGAAGTTTATTATGGAAGGAACGGTATCTGGTTCTGGCCAAATCGGCAACATATGTAATATTGAGGTCCTGATGGATGACTTGATTTGTGACAAAGTAAGGAGCATTAAGGATTTTACGAAGGATTTTGGACTGTAAGGATTGGATTCTGGAGGAATTAGATGGTTTAGTCAACTCAATATGTCCAGTCAATCAATCAATCAAAGGTCAACTCCATATGTCCAGATGGGCCTTATAATAGTCATGTAGATCAGTCTTTTGTAATGGATTGGCAATTTAGACCGTTTGTCTAGTAAATGTTGCAATAGTCGGAATCTACGAGTAGTTTCTTATCTTTTTAGTCTTGTATGAGGATTCCATGTCAGTCGTTTGTCGAAATGTAGTCCTAAGTAACGGATCTGTTCGACAGGAATTGTGCAATTTAAAAATGTTTTCTGGAATAAAATTAGCATTAATGATACTTCAATATTTGCTTTTTAATGACATTTACTGCCATGCACTTGTGTGGTTTAGCTAAAAACTGAACCATTTTCTGAAAAGATATTATCTTTTTTTTTTTTTTTTACTTAAAAGAGCTCAAAAATGATTTGTTTCTATCTCCGAAACAGCCGCCATTTTAAGTCCCCCTAACCATAGAGTCATCAATTTTGAATCAACTGTATGCAGTCATTAAAATAATAATAAATTGGGATGAAATAACTATTTTATCCTCTTGGGCTCTTGGAATATTGATGTTAAATATTTTTACTTGAGACGAAAGGTTCCCGAGCTTTGTAGTATAATTTTTATATATTTTATCATTGTTTTGCAAAGATAAAAATTGATTGAGCCAATCAATACCTTGCTCAGAACTTAGAGAAGTTTTTAATTGGAATTTGGAGTGTTATAGTGCTTCAGGGCCGTTAATTAGCCTCCGGGAACTTATTTTGTAAAGTTTTTCTTCCTTTAGCGAAGTTCCTTCTTGAATCGCTCGGCCAACTTGGAAGATTTAATTACTAATCTCATAAATAAAAAGAAGGTTTTAATATTTAATTGTTAATTAGGCTGTTCTACGCCTAACGGCACTTAGACTATAGTAAGATAAAGATAAAGAGAAATTAAAATTTCAAACTTTTCATAAGATCTTGTTAATGATACACTTGGCAAAGTAGTGTGATGAGATAGGGATATACTCACATTACAATTTCAAGTACGAAGTTTTGAATATATCTTTTCGGTAATCGAAAATTTAATTTAAAGTTTAGATAGATTTGTTGCTTGACAAAAATACTTTAAGTTAACTTATTAAAAAAAAAAGTGTTAAAATAAATAATTTAATTTCTATCCATTTTAGTCTCAACAAATTTTATTTTTCTTAAAAGTCCGACGTGTCGGCCAATCCGGCCATCTTCAGGGACAATCTACTGCAAAACATCTTTTATTACTTATTTATGTATGATCCTCAAACATTTCAAATTACATAATATACATACATAAATAAGTAATAAAAGCTGTTTTGTAGTAGATTGTCCCTGAAGATGGCCGGATTGGCCGAAACGTCGAACTTTTAAGAAAAATAAAATGTATTGAGACTAAAATGGATAGAAATTAAATTATTTATTTTAACAAAATTAACCAGTCTCAAGAAAGTGTTTAAGATTATAAATTAAAAAACGTGTTTTTAAAACGCCCATATAGTTTTGATTTATTCTATAATCCGATTTCTTTCATATTTT
This sequence comes from Halyomorpha halys, assembly GCF_000696795.3. Classification (NCBI taxonomy): domain Eukaryota; kingdom Metazoa; phylum Arthropoda; class Insecta; order Hemiptera; family Pentatomidae; genus Halyomorpha; species Halyomorpha halys. The sequence goes on along the minus strand of NW_027116111.1, from coordinate 613,315 downwards.
TCATATAAAAAAAAGTTTTGTAAATTGTTTATAGTATTTACTGGTAAAATAATTAAACCTTAAAATTTAGAGATTTTGTTTATGTATTTTGTATATATTATTTTTTATTTTTTGTAGGAATGTGTACAATTAACACTATTACTCATTGCCTAAGTTTGTGCCAGATTGTAATATTATGAATAAATAAATATACACCACTAAGAAAAAAAGTTAAAATTCAGTTAAACCAATCAAAAAGTATATGTTCAAAAGATCGGCCTTACATTAATCAGCTAGTGGGGCATGTATTGAACTGATTTCTGTAACTAATAACAATTTTAATTTTTAAATCAAGATATTTAAAAAACTCAAGAAGCTTTATAAATGGAAAATCTGCCACTGTTTTAGGCTATGTAAGAAAATAAAACGTGGCTATATAAAACAATTAAATAAATTCTTTATTCATTCACGTAACTTTTATCAATTATATTACTTTTGTTATTTATATACATTTTTTTTTGGGCAGTTAAGAATCACGATTGATTATTTATGTTTTATGCCTTTAAAAAAAACAACTAAATATAAGAACATTTAAACAAAAACACTTCAACTTATTATACAATGATTTATTATTTATTTTATCGGTAAATAAGTAACAATAAAACAGTGTCTTAATTAGGGGGAATTATTATTACAGACCTTAATATCTGGCCTGTCCAATTACACGACTTTCCTTATCATTTAGGTTACTCCCTCCTGTATCTTCACTAATATTGCTCTGATAAAGATTTTATTATTTTTTATTTTGTTTTATTTCTCGTTTTAATTATTCTTCCAACGAGCATCTGGAATGTTCCACGAGATGCATAGATTTCGAAAAACAACTTAATAAGCCTCAACTGGATGGTTTTCTATGCAAAACAAAAGTATAAATGATACTTAACAATAACAAAATTCTAACGAGCCATACCTTCGTTAAGACTAGTCCGATTTAAACTTTTTCTTTTAATATGGATTTTGGACTCAGAGAGCTCTAAAAAAGATAGACCCGTTCAAAAACCGCATGTCGAAAATTTCACCCGACTACATTACTATCCTTATCTAGGAGGTAAGGAGAGTAGCAACTTGAGTTCTTATTTATTTAAGTAAATGTTTTAAAAAGGACCGTTGCTTAAAGAGATTTAGTGGGGTGGGTCGAACGGGAAGAATTGCCTTCTAATATTTTTTGTGTTATGATCTCCTCTTGTTAGATGGTGGCATGCCGTACATCGACCAACATACTCGCTAAAAGTGTCAGTTTGAAATTCATGAGTTCAAGAGGAGGAAAAGGCAGTTATTTCACCACTATTTTTTATTACTTTAATAAAATCTATGTATAATTACTGGTCAAAATTGATGAGTGTGCCAAGTATAGGTAGAGGGAATAAAAAATGGCAGCTGTTTCAAAACGTTGAAAAAAATTATGTTTTTATTCGGAGCTCTACATCTTTAAAACTACCCACAACCCAAGAAAATATCATTTAAAGTAGAGTTAATTTACTAAAATATGAGCTCTAATAGAGCTACTTACGTTCAACAGTTTCAGCATTTAAAAAAGCAACATTTCATTTAATATGCACTGAAAAATCAGTTGTGAATTTATTTTGAGAAATCAATATCTCAAAAACCATTCCACGTATAAATGTCTATCAGCACTCAAATTAAAGCTAGTGCTATAAAGTAGTATATGACATTTATCTTCGTAGGAGTAGTAGTTTTCATGATATTCGACAAAATGAATTCACAAAGTGTTGATTTCTAGTTGTTCCGACAAACACTTTGATTTATGAATAAATATATCTCAGAGAAAATAAGACGTTCAAATGTTTACCAGCACTCAAATTAAAGCTAGTTAAATGTACTATAAAGTAGTTAATGAGGTTTATCTTCGTGAGGATAGTAGTTTTTATGATATTTGACAAAATAAATTACAAAATGTTGATTTCTAGTTGTTCGGAGAGACTTTTTTGATTTATGAAAAAATATATGTCCTCTTAGGTTTTCCAATGTTGTTGGTAGTTTTAGAGATATAGAGCTCCGAATAAAAACAATTTTTTTTAACGTTTTGAAACAGCCGCCATCTTTTATTCCCTCTGCTATACTTGGCAGACTCATCAATTTCGACTAGTAATTATATACATAGTTTTAATTAAATTAGTTCAACATTTTTTTTCTCCTTTTTTCCAGGTAGGAAAAGGTAGGATAAGAAAGTATTACAATCGTTTAAAATTTCTAGTTTTTTACCAGCATGCTACGGAAAATACATCTCTGCTAATAACTGACTCGATTTCTATGTTTTTCTTTTTTCAGGTAATTTTATTACAATTTCACATAGAGACAAGTCTTCATTCGGATTTGTTTTCCCCCTGACTTCTGAAGGAACATTTGTATCAAATTTTAAGAAAATTCAACTCTGTAATCGCGTAACCGACAGGCGGAAAGCCAATTGGTCAAGTTGGAACAAGAACCCGCTTACGCCCAGTCAAAAATTGTTGTTTACATTGTGGTATTGCATCTAAAACCTTAAACTTGATTTGACTTATTTGCAAACTGATAATTGCTCGATACGATGGGGACAGTTGAGTAAGAAGGAAATGGTATAAGTTTAGCGACGGACAACAAATGGTGAGAGGTCGTTGCTTCGGATGGGGGGAGATTGTAAAAACTCGACGCTCCCTATCCGGGCCCCGGAGTACCGTCATTTCGATGCCCTCTCCCTTCTCCTTCTTTATCTGTTCGTTCACCTTCGCTTCTCGCAATATTCTTGTCTCCTCTCTCTTACTCATATATCTCATTCCTAATTTTTCTATCTTGCGACTTTCTTGAAAAAACAACGGGATACCATGCTATAAATAGGTTCGCACTCTTGTTCCAACTAAACATGTGATTGGTCGAAAGTTTATTAACCTTTGTCGAGTCATTTATTTGTAGCCATTGATTTACGAAAGGTGGACTAGAATACAAGTATGGTTTCGTTCCTTAACTTCATCATCATCTGTGAGGGCCTGCATATTGCTAGCATACACTTTTAGAATGAGTTGCAATCCTTACTGCATTACCTGTAAGTATTATTTTACTATTAAAAGAATGCTACGAGGTCGTTAAAAAATATTTTTGTATTAATTCAGTACGAACATTAAAGTCTCCATTCTGATCCTTATTCTACTCCGACGTAAAGAATGCACATATCGGTGTTTAATTTGACTATAAATTTAATCAATCTTCTATCCCATTATTTTACCATTATTCATTACCATTTAATTATGATTTTCATTTCGTTTTATAAATTTTACTAAAAATGCCGGAAGATTGGAATTCGTGGTCTATTGAGGCACTTGTGGAAAATAGGCCTAAAGGGCCATACACACAGAAGAACAGCATTGCTAGAAGCCATATTGTACAGTCGCGGACATTTGTACCATATATGGGCATGTGCTGTTGTGCAACAACACTGTATTTATCACACTCTTACGGCGCTGGAGGTTGGCCGCAAATGGAACATAATATGCGCAATTTAATATACTTAAATTTCGTTCAGAATGTCCATTTTATAAAAATGTTTAGTTTTCGATTAATAAACAAAAAATTTAAAGAAGTTCCAACTTTTTTTTTTCGTAGTGCAGCCGGTGTCTGGCAAATCTGAGATTCACATTCAGTACCCCCAGAAAACACAGAATTGTTAAGAAAAATGCTTGTACACTTTTTTTCTAGAAAACATTCTTTTAGAAATTGTCGAAAGTATTTTAATAGCGGCGTAGTAGGGTAATAGAAAATAAAATATGATATGCGCATGATAGTCAATTTTATATACTTTGATTTTGTATAGAATGTTAATTTTCAAAAAAATGTTTAGTTTATTCGGTAAATATTTTGTTGTTTTCTCATTCTCTACAAGGATGTCTCCGCCGTGTTATGAAGTATTTTTGGAGTTATTGCTCACTAACCCTGCACCTTCCATTCCTACAAGTTCTTAGGGCTGGTTCTCTCACGAAGAAGGGTGGTTCCCTAGACTTGTTACCGCAAGAGGTCTGGAGACTGGAGGAGACCCCCCCCGCTCGTGTCACTGCAACGTCTCGTGGATTTCTTCTCTTGCATATACATATCCCTTTACAATGGTTGTAGATTGGTTCTCCTTGCATTTTGGTAACGTCTAAAGACTCGTGCCCTTGTGAGTGGTTTTTCGTCTCTAAAACCAAGGACTAATAATTCAAATTAGGACACCAAGGACACCGAGTTCAAATTTGGCAGAATGGTTCAAATTCTGTCCATTTTGCCCTATTTCGATTACGGTTGGAGTCTTGGTTTACATATCTAACTTTTAATGTTAATGCTTTATATAACTTTCTTTTTTAAGATTGTACTTGTATTTGTGATTCGTTATCACCTATTTGATTCAGCACTAATTAATTAACAACATTTTGTTTGTGTACTGCGATAACCTGTTGTCTTATATTTTTCCAGTTCGTAAGCAGTGGAAACTCAAAAACTCCAGGAGAGCTACCGACTCACTGTGAGGAACTTTCGAAAGCAGGATTTGATTTGGTGAAGAGGCTCCTCACTGCCGACCCAATGCGGCGCCTTCGCTCCATCCTCACCTTACAGACTGTACCATTCTTCTTGGGATTCGACTTGTCCAAAGTCAAAATGAGAAAGGTATTCTAAATCATACATTGATATCAAAACCGCAACATTAATATAACACAATCGTGTATTATTTTTGCAATAAATTGTATGAATTGACATAGGTATATGTCAATTCATACATCTGTGTACTAAACAGTTTTATTTTGAAAATAACAAAACAATTTTTTTTTTTAATATCGTTATTGAAATTTACAACTGTATATTATATAATACATTCAGTAAATTTGATCTTAGTTAAAATGGAGTGTTACAGGCGTGTAGAGAAACTTCCCATTGGTAGCACTCTAATAACATTTTACATTAGCAGGTCTCATGGCCATCTTGTTTTCAGGCGCCTAGGAGGATTGTCAAGAATGGAAGAGGATGCAAGGTTAGAAACTAGGGGGTTTGAGTCGTTAAGGAGTTTATAATGGAAGGAGTAATATATGGTTCGGGCTAGATCGGTTTCATAGGGAACATTGAGGTCTTTATGTATGATTTTATTTGTGACAAAGTAAGGAGCATTGAGGATTTTACGAAGGATTTTGGATTGTCAGTATTGGATACGAGAGGAATTCGAAGGTTTAGTGGAGCCCCAAAGCTCAACTCTATAAAAACAAATTTTAAGCATAATTTTTGTTGTTGAGGCCAAGATATGGTTAGGTGTGGAGGTTATGCTCGTGGAACAGATATTATATTACTTTACATCAAATAATTAACTGTTTCATTCTACACTTACAGTTTGTTCATAAAAATTATCTCTTTTCTTCTTTTTTATTAATTAGTTATTTTTTAGATTTTTTGTTTAGGTTTTATATAAATAATTATCTCTCGTATGAACTATGCTTGAAACACATATTTATATATATATGCTTAAAACAAAAATAAAATGTACTATTATCTCGCAACGAAATCACATGCAAGTGCTCCAGCTAGCTCATTACTTCAGTAATTCTCTACATTGCCCAGTGCTGTCAATTGCTAGGCTCCGTACTCAGGGATTCCTTTATTCACATCCAGGCGGTATTTACTGACATCTTCAGCTGTAGTTTCGGACCTCTTTCCTAGTTTGAGGCAACTCCCAGATAATTTCATGGAATACACGGCGCTGCTTCGAAAGAGTAATGACCGTGTTTGGTGGTTCAAGAAAGGATTTACAAACATCTAGTAAATGTATTTTTGAACTCACCAAAACAATAAAGTCTATTTCAATGCCGTCATTAATTTTTCGGACCAGCTGTATATTTTCTGTGTCATTGTTCTTTTGAAAATTCCAAAACACTTTACATTTGTTCCCTATATCTTAAATAATCTTAAATAGAAATGGCCGAGGAATTGGCGTATGATATTATGCTAGCATTTTGAAATTAAATTTATTTATTGATATTTACAACTGTACATAAATACATCAAGTAAATTTGAGGAAATCATAGTGGTATGGTACAGGAATGTAGAGAAACTAGCCAATGGTAACTCTCTAAAAACATTTTTAAAATATAAGGTCTCGAGGCCATCTTCCTTTCAGACGCCTCGGAGGATTGTCCGGAATAAAAGAGGAAGCAAGATTAGAAACTAATGGGTTTGAGTGGTTAGGGAGTTTGTAATAGAAGGATTGATATCTGGTTCGGGCTAGATCGGTTACAAATGGAACATTAAGGTCTTTGTGGATGATTTTATTTGTGACAAAGTAGGGAGCATTTAGGATTTTATGAAGGATTTTGGATTGTAATGATTGGATACGAGAGGAATTCGAAGGTTTAGTGGAGCCCCAAAGCTCAACGCCGTATGTCCAGATTGGTCTTATAATTGTCATGTAAATCAGTCTTTTGTAATGAATTGGAAGTTTGGACCGTTTGTCTAGTAAGTGCTGTAATAGTCGAAATCGACTTGGAGTTTCCTGTCTTTTCAGTCTTGTGTGAGGATTCCAGGTTAGTCGTTTGTCCAGATGTAGTCCAAGGTAGCGGATCTGTTCAACAGGGTAAGGGTAACATTATTGAAGTATACTGTAGGGCAGCCAGTAGGTTTACGACGTAGGATAAAGGTAATATGATGGATATTAAATAAAAAAAATAAATCAAAATAAACAACGAACCTAATAGGCTCGGAGAAAAGCAATTGACCAATTAAATATTTAGTTTTGAGATAGAGTAGGGTATTCCAAGGCAATGTTTGTGACTTCATGGGAATTGACCCAAGAAATTGTTACATATAAAATTGTTCGAAAAGTGACATCATTTTCTGATCAAATGGCAGTTTAGACCAAGAGATTACTTTTTCGGTGGCCATTACCAGGGTCGTAGCTAGGAAGTGCCCGCCATGGGCGTTGGTTCAAAGAGGGCACAAAATTAACTATGAAAATATTTTCATTCTCAAAATTAACCATTTTTAAATTTTCTTTTGTGATAACAATTTTTTTATTTAAAAAAACAAGCAATTTTACAGAAATTCTAAAAAATTGTTGAGACTACCCGGGTATTGGAGGTTGCAAACGCCCTAGGACCTTGCTAGCAGTACACTAAGAAAGGCCATCCACCAAGTGTCCTGGCTCGAATCAGATGTGATTTTTCGGACAGCATCATTGTAATAA
>NW_027116111.1:604858-605982 GCF_000696795.3 Halyomorpha halys | reverse complement strand
TATATATATAATAGTATAGTAAGTACTATCACTGAAAGAACAGAGGAAAGGAGTAGAGGAGAATGTGGGGGCAAGAACTGGGCGACATTGCTAGATCCTAAGAGGCACCCTCCATTGACTTTACCAAGATCGGTGTCAGTGGCATGCTTCAGGTTGACTACTGGACATGACTATTTGCGGCACCACTTGAAGAGAATAGGAGTGACTGAATCTTCAGACTGCGTTGTGTGTGGAGTTGGTGAGATGACTGGCGATCACATATTTACCTGTGCAGCAACGGCGGACTTGATTACAGACAGGAGTTACATCAGCAGAGCTAAACTATACTGGGCTGTTCGAAACAAAATTTAATTTTGCAGGCTAGTATTTAGATCGACCCCAATCATTTTTTTAAAATTCTATTCTCTACTTTTCTTTACTCATGTGCTATTTTTCTTGTTACACCAATTTTCATTTCGAAAACGACTCATATGATTTTGTCCAAAGCTGAGAATTGATGAACCAATGGCCCTGTATCAATTTCATAAAATCCCCTTTAACATTCAAATTATTGTAATGTTTAATTTTCCTTATATGGCAAATAGAAATGGTTAAGAAGTCATACTGATCAACCTGGTTGAGGTTTCTTATAGAGCTTAGCCTGTATAGTTTTTTAGGCCCATAACAGATATTTTTGCTTTCTTCTTTATATTTAATTTTCCTGTTTGTATGGCTGTTACTTTAAGTACTGGTTTTTCCTGATTTTTTTTGGCAATTAGAGATAAGATGAAGTTGTATTATCTCACATTTTGTCCTATTGTGTTTGTTCTGATGGAATTGTATTTCTCTCCTTATTTTCTTTTCTTATACCATATTTGGTTTGGACAGATTCCTGTTACTATAGATATTTATGTTATAGAATTCTAAATTTGTATTACTTTTTCTTCTTTTTCTGACTGATCTTGAAAACGTACTTGACTTAAAAATTCCACTAAAAACAAAAGAACAGATCGACTCTGCTATCGAAATACTTTCTAGATCGGTAGGAACTACTATCACTAACAATACTTCACCAATGAACATAAAAAGTTTTAGAGAAAACAACTTACCTCGTCATATACAGGCATTATTAACAGAAAAACGTC
>NW_027116111.1:601969-603068 GCF_000696795.3 Halyomorpha halys | reverse complement strand
TACAATAAATAAATAATTAAAAAAAAAAAAAAAAACATTTTCTTCTTATTTAATTCTTTATGGCCTCAGCAGTTTTACTCATGTTTCAGTATTTTAATGTTAATATTTTTAGTTAAGGAATACCTTTTATGATTTTAAATATAATAAAAATAAGTTTTATTTATTATTTATTTTAATAATTTTTTTTTTAAACCTCTATGTAATATCTTAAATGATCTGTAAATAATTTAACCAGTGGTTAATGATATGCTTATTTCAGATTAAGCCAAAACTAATTTTGGAAAAGCACTTTCCAGATGGTCCAAAGAATGGAGTGAAGATGAAGGAAAGTAACGTGATTTTCTTTGATTTTGAAAACATGTCTCCATTAATAGTTTAGTTGAGTGGTCTTCACACTTTTTGTTTCACGGAATCTTCATGTATGCATTTAGAATCCTTCTCCTTTCTTTACAATTTTTATTATTAACAATTATCAATCAAAATGTAGTAGGGAGTGCAAGAATTTCAGGCCTTTATCAGAGCAGCTATTTCAAGAGTGTTTTTCCTAGGATGAAAAACAACAATAATGCAAAAATATGCAGGAGTTCATACTTCCAATAGTTGCCTTGATGGAGGCCTGGACGTTGGTACTAGTAAAATAAGTTTTACTTATTTGTGTTTTTCACTGACTGGAGCCCCAATCTTCTTCTCCTCGTATAATATCCACGGTTAATAACAAACACATCATACTAAAAAATATACTTCTAATCAAGTAAATTTAAAAAAAAAAATTTTACTTTTACATAATAAATGAGGTTCCCTTTTTTATGTATATGTTATAGAAAGAAGTTTTGAAAAAAAATAAACAAATTTTTTCACCCTACAGGGTCCTTGTCCCCCCTCTTCCAGCTGGATTGGCTTGTTTTATGGAATTTTTATTGTCAATGGGAAGCTCCACTACAGCATTGGTCCATTGCCCAGCGACTATCGAATGTTCCGGATGCCCTATTTCAGTCTATATTCAGTTACGAAACCGAAATCGCGGCATGTGCTGATAGACTTGGGGTGGATAGGAGCAACCAAAGTGTGAGAGCTCTACGACAGTCGTTACGTGAGGAGG
>NW_027116111.1:584729-600655 GCF_000696795.3 Halyomorpha halys | reverse complement strand
ATGTGTAATGTAAATATGTCCGATTGCGGATTGATAAGTATGCTGTGTGAGATGCCAACCTAATGTATTTAGGCAGCATAGTTGAATAAATAAAGTATTTCTCTGTATAATATTATACTAACAATCCAATGAGCATTATAGAAAGCTCTAAAAATTCCAAACTCCAACCCTTGGACACATCATTCATCAAGAGTGGTACTTACTACCATTTCTATAGTATGTCAGGATCTTAATTAACCTATTGTCCAAAAGGATTTTATTCTCAATTAAAACAAAAGTTTCCTGGCTTTATAATGATGTTTACTGTCTGGATATTAACAATGAAAAAATATATCTGAATTGAACATCAGGTCTTTAAAAGAGAATTGTTCTATTTATTGAATTAAAATTTAGTCAAATTGCCCAAAAGTAAAATAAAAACTAGTATTAAAATAATTACTTAATAATAAGCAAGTACAATTATTTTAACTAAACTTACTGTACCATAAAATAACTTCCTCATTTTACCCTTCTATTTTATTCTTATTTATATTCATAAGAAGGTATGTTTATTGAATATTTATTTCAAACTTAGGAAACAAATATATACTAATTCTTGAATTATTTATATTAAATATTTTTAATGGGGATAATAATATTGTTTTAGATGGCTTTATTAAAAATTCATAAATCCATCAAATATAACAAGAAAAATCATACTTATTTTCCCATTATTAATTATAATATACCTTATAGAACTTTTATTTCACCAGCCTACTTTGAAGACCACTAATTTTATTTATCAAAGTAACTATAACCGTCCAAAAAATAAATGTCATATTTAAGATTAGTTACCAAGTATGCTTTTATTTAATTTATTTATTTTAAATGTTTATTGTAATTTATTGAGTGATTTACCTAGATCTATTTTTGATTTATTTTTATACTCAAGAAGATTATTAATAAAGATTTCTTTTTTTAATGTTGGTACATTACTTAGTCCCTAGTGCCCTAATAAATTATATAATGGTTTGATCTAAATTATACTTCGATTTGGTTGGTAAGCTATAATCTTTGTTATTAAGTTACTAGTCCAGTGTGCTGGCTTCAGTGGTATATGTACTAATATGTTTGAAATGATTTAGAGAAGATTGGTGTTATAAACTAAACTAACTATTTATGTATTATAATGATGTAAATAGAAATTTACGCTAACAGATAAAGAATATATTTTGTAATGAAAAAATATAATTGAACACAATTGAATTCTTTAAAATAAATGCAATGTAATTGAATCAGATGTTCTTATCATAATCAAATCATATTAATTAAATAATCGATCACATTATTGATATCAATAAATCGACTCTACAAATGACATGGCCTTTGCACAAGGATGACATGCAAAGTAGTGAAGCATTCCAAATTTTTATTTGGTGGTAGTCTCGGAATGAAAACTTGACCCTTTCTCTCCCTCCCCCTATTTTGGTTAGAATAGGTTGTTTAACTGTAGATCATTGCTTCAAATCCAATTTTAAACCTCTTTTGTTACATATTTTTTGCCACACTAACCTTAGACATTTGGCATCTCTGAGCAATCATGTCAGGAGTCGTCCCTCTTTTTCTAACACAAAAACACAGTTGCAGATTACTTTATATCTGAGTTTTATTTACTTTATATGCCCCATTCATTTGATTATTATTTAGCTTAAACTATTATCTCATAAACTTTTATAATCCCCAATAAGAGGTGGGTTTTAATAAAACAAATTAATGTAATTAACTTGGGAGTGCCAAAAGATTAAACAAGTACCCAATATTTAATACCAATATCAAATGATATTGTATAATCATGGGGCAAATCATAACATCAAAGTATAATAACTTTTTTGATAAAAAAAAAAAAAATTGCTTTTTATCAAATAATATTACATATTGTAATATCCTCCTGTGTTACAATCGATGTTGAGAACGAACATCTATAGAAGGGGAAGGAAGAAAACTTGGTTTTTGGATCATTTCTTGTTTGGGCGCCAAGGGGAGGACGTATCCTGGATGCAGAAGGTCCTGAACATCCTTGGTCTCTCTCAGTGGGACATCTAGAAAAAGAAGACACCCAAGAAGAATAAGATACTGTTTTGTTTGGATTGCCGGTGGATGAAGTGTGTTGAAAAAAGTCAGAGAACCAATGCTTTGTAAGGAAGTACTGCTAGTAGACCAATATACTAATACACATATAAAGTTAATTAGTTTCCATTGTTTTTCTATATATTCATTTATTTAAACAGTTTTGAATAACATTGTGCTCAAATTTGAATTGAAAGTGACATGACATTAACTATTATCTATTTCCACTGATTGAATCTGTGTCCCAAAAGGATGAATTAACGTTTCCATTAATGTACAATAACTAAAGAACATACAATATAGTAAAATAAGGTACAATCCCATAATACGTCTTCCTTCAAAATTAAGTGTTGGCAACAATATGACTGATGCTATCAAAGCAATTAAGAGGAATAGGGCAGCAACTGGACTCAGCTTCCCATAGAATGCCTGGAATAACCAAAATATGTAACAAAAGCAGCAAATAGTGCAATAATTAATTACATAGTATTTAGTATTGTCAGTTTCTTCAATTTTACAGGTGATTTCATTTACCATATTTAGTGAAATAATTTATTGTGAAGCTTGAAAGACAAAATTATGGACAAAAATAATGTATAATACATTTAAAAAAAAAAATGATTTCAGATTAACATTAACAAAACATTGTGCGTGAAGAAAATTAAATAATTAACTTGTACTTGATGGCCTTACAGGCTTACATTTCTGCCTTAGAACATTGAGAGTTCTTTTTTGACTTCCTGAGGATTGAATAACGGATAATAATTACATACATTTCACAAGGAATTATATTATGTTATATTTAGTAAGGAGTAGCAAATATCTCTATTTTTATTTTTGTTTGTACATGTGATAACTTAAAAATTATAAATTAGCCATAGAGAAAACATTTTCACCAATTGCTACAGTTTCATTAACAAGATTCGGTTAATTTCTGGTTATCACAAAGGACTATACTAAATTCCAATCATTATATCCATTTAAGTAGAAGTTTTTAGTTAAGATAAGTTATACTTTCTGGTCATCTGGTCAATGTTGCATCCGAGATCCATTCTCTGAACGACTTTCCTAATGCTGTCAATGACAGGTTCTGCTTGTTTTTGGTGATCATTAGTTGTAAGATTGAAAAATGATATGAAAAGGAAATTTTGTGAATGAATCAAACTATTGCTCAACGAAAAAAAATAATGTAGAATGTCGACAATGTATCTCCATTATAGAAAACAGTCAGATGCTGACAAAGTGTGAGATATACAGAGACAGAAGCTGGGGGCTATTGAGAGGCCTCAAAGTCGGCCGACTATATAAACATAGGATGATGCATCCATTCTTTTATTAAAAACAGCACTTAATGCCGTTGTTACTAACGAATAGTGCTCATAAAGGTCCTTATTGGTAATATAATATTTTACATTGCCAAATGCAATTAAAATAATTGATTGATTCCTATGTTTACAAAATAAATAAAAATTCTTAGTCTTTCAATATTAATAAATGAAAATAAAATGGTACTTGTATAACAGTTTGTATAGTTTAGATATAGTGTGTTCAGACAATTCGTTGTTTGTATAGTTAAGATAAATGTGTTTAAACAATTTGTAATTTGTATATATATATAAGAAGATGGTTAGGAGTGCGGTCAGTAAAAAACACAAATAAGTTAAGATAACTTATTTGATAGTACCGTTCTCATCTACCTCCTCATCATTTATATTATCTACAGTCAACCATCTTCTCATTATATATATTATCTATGATCAACCATCTTCTCATTATATATATTATCTATGGTCAACCATCTTCTCATCATATATATTATCTATGGTCAACCATCTTCTCATCATATATATTATCTACAGTCAACCATCTTCTCATCATATATATTATCTATGGTCAACCATCTTCTCATTATATATATTATCTATGGTCAACCATCTTCTCATCATATATATTATCTACGGTCAACCATCTTATCATCATATATATATTATCAATGGTTAACTATCTTCTCATCTTTGTAATTTGTATAGTTTAGATAAATGTAAATAAATTGAAATGTTGAGAACTAGAGTGGACTGCCCCATATCTTTGTGAAAATTGAGTTTGAAGTTTCAAAGCTTTGTATGTCATGCCATCTGTTAGTATAAAGAATTTTATTAATTTCAAAACCATATAGAAGAGATTTAGACAATTTCACTGATATTTTGACAGTTACAGTGAGAATTTTCCTCAACAGTTGAAATCAGAGTTGTTGTTCCACTTCAGTTCTCAATACCTCAATTGAGTTGACTTGTTCAACTTTAATCCACATTCTCTTGTACTTATTAATTCTAACAAATACTCACACGCAAGGGTTTTCCTTGATAATATGTAACAATATATACTAATGCAGCACCAATAGAACAGTCTATCAGAATGGTAATATTAAGGAAAACAATTTACTAAATCATCACTGAATACTGTAAATTAGTTTTAAAATCAGAGGAATTGCAATATGATGATAAAAAATATGACAAAAGATTTTCTAATATTATTTCTCTCTAATAATAATAACTTATTACAAGCACTAGTATGTTGTTGTTTTTTCTAAAGTAATGCCATTCATCCTGGATTTAATCAATCAGCAGGAGTTGTTTTTATAAATGACATAATTTATTTAATCTTGTCAGTTTTCATATATTTTTAAAACTATGATGTAAACTCCTGAAGTTATTATATTGATGGCTTACTTCCCAGTTGTACTAAGTACATGGAAACTAACTATAGGAAAATTAAAAGTAAAGGTTCTCTTTTTTAGGAAAATTAATTTAAAAGTTGTAATTTTTCTGAAAGAGAAAACCTTTAATTACATTTTTCCTCAAGTTAGTTTCCATGTACTTAGCGCTACTTTGAAGTAAGCCATCGATTGCAGTCATATTGATAACTCTTTTATATTAACATTTTTTACAGTTTACTATTTTGTTTTTTACCGACTGTTTAATATCCTATAAAAAAAATATTCATATTTTCTAGATGATGGCTACTACCTCCCTCTGGCACCATTAATTGAAACAATTTAATTATATTCTATTCAAATATGCTCATTCAACTATATTTTTTATGAAGAATATTTTTAAAAATCATTGTTAGATACACTTCAACATACTCTCTTGAAATCTTGCCCATAAGAATCGTAAACCTTAGGATACCCCTCTCCCAATTTGGACAAAGCCTTATTTATGATTATTATCATCAGCATTGTATACTACTAAAATAAGTGGCTAATAAAAAAGATTAAAGGATACTGAATATGGGACCTCCATATAATGACGAAAATCCCATGTTTTGTAATCCTTGTCTTGATAAACTGGCTGCTGACACAAAATCTGAGGAGAAGAAAAATATAAATTGTTAAAATATAAAATCCCATCATTTAAATATGCAGATATTTTGTATATAATATTATGAATGGAAAGCCCTTTCAATAAAATAAAAATGAATTATTTTCGTAAATCAGAACAATATAGTATTATGAGTTGCTAAGATAAGAAGAAATAAATTGTTAAAAGTATAATTACTAATATATAACAATACATTTAGTGATTGCATTATTATAAACAATACATTTAGTGAAGTGTAATGCTGGTGCACATCAAGATGAGCAGGGTACTATAGTTTATATGAATTATTTAATATAAGGGGATAGTATGAATCAAGAAGCAGTGCTACATCGCACTTGGCCTATATGGTAACAGTCACAGAAGAGACCGTCATAACTGAATGAGTTAATATGTCACCTTAGCAGCCTTGAAACTGCAACGGTACTACTGATTCTGGCCTGGGTGGGTTGACATTTATTTTGTTGTGGCTGCACTAAATGAAACCCAATCCTGTCACTCTAATTAGAAAAGGGTGCTAACCCTCTTATGTAAGGAAAAGCATACTTCTTGTTTTATTAATTAATTGGAGAAGTTTTTTGGGGGGGTGCGGTCAGCAAAAAACAACATAAATAAACAAAACCATATTTATTTATTTTATGCCAAATACCAATGCCAGGCATAAAATAAATAAATATGGTTTTGTTTATTTATGTTGTTCTTTGCTGACCGCACCCCCCCCTGAAAAACTTCTCCAATCATTAATCTACGGTCAACTATCTACACCTCTTTATTTATACTGTTGAAAATCGCCTGATTATTCAAAGCACGTTTCTGTTTTAATAATTTAAATCATTATACTTCAATGGTTTTCTTAGCAAAGAGTTTCTTGGATATTAAAAGAAAGCTTTCATAAGAAAACTTAGCTATACTGAAGTTTAACATTATTAATTATTTTGTGCTCATTGATTAGTTTTCCAAATATAAAATTGTATTGTAAATTTCTATCTCTGTACATTAGAAGTTCTCTTATAATTATGGTCATTTTGTTAATATCAAAGACAATTGAAGGGTAGAGGTGAAAATGACCAAAGTCACATTTTATACTTTTTGTTTTTCATAGGTGTCTTATTAAATAAAATAGGATAACATCTCTCATTCTCTTACAAAGTATTACACATCTTTATTTTTATTTATTTATTTTTTATGACCAAGGATTTGATGAAATGCATGATTAGATTGATAAAAAACCTTTAATTGTACTCTAATAAATGACACTCAGAACTAAAATTTATAAAAATTTACGCTGTACCCTTCAAGTTATTTTTTTATGATAAGAACTAAATTAGTTATACTAAACCAATTCACCACTAGCTGATCTCATTTTATTGATTGAAAAGAAAAAAAATGTGGCTTTTGACTGAAACAATGGCTGCTGAGCCATTGCTACCATGATGGTAGTAGCAACTGTTTCCAGAATAAATGACACTCAGAACTAAAATTTATAAAAATTTACGCTGTACCCTTCAAGTTATTTTTTTATGATAAGAACTAAATTAGTTATACTAAACCAATTCACCACTAGCTGATCTCATTTTATTGATTGAAAAGAAAAAAAATGTGGCTTTTGACTGAAACAATGGCTGCTGAGCCATTGCTACCATGATGGTAGTAGCAACTGTTTCCAGAATATTACTAGTATACTACTATTTTTTGGCCTGCATTTTTTTACCTTTGAGGAAGAACAATTAATTCAGAGTAAACTTGCCTTACCCATACCTGTTACACTGTTTCCCCATGCAAGAACAGTTGAAGCAAGGAACACTGTGCTTAATGATAATCTTGCTCCAATCGCTTGTAAACTAACCACTATTTCAGTACATAAAAGGCGACATACACCTATTGCTCCAATAAAGCCAGCATATGCAAAAACCTAGTAATAAAGTTTTAATATCAGAACAGAAACAATAATAAACTCTTATTATTAATTGCTTTTTAATAGTTCTACAGCAGAATCAGCTACCACTGAAAGCATTTTGTCAATCAATCAGTGCAATCCATGAGATGTTAAGTTGGATACTTCCAAGTGTCTTGAGAGAACGTTTATCGATAGTAACTTGTGATTAACCAAGATTTTGACATTTTCTGTTCATTCTCCTTACCTTGTTTTCTTGAAACTCCACTTTATTTTATATAATTAATATGTATATAAAATATTCTGAACTTCATAACAGTGTGAAAAAGGTTATCATAGATTAGAAGTAGAAAAACACTCAGATTTATTGTGATATAATTTAAACATTTCCATACGATGGGGGCAAAGTAACCCACATTATGTGGTCCCTAAAATTTTCAAATTTACTACCTATTACATCTATACTTTTGAAATTAAAGTCGTTCCCATTACTAACCATGTTCTATCTGTATTTTTATGATTCTTGCAGTGCATGTTCTTTACATTATATGTAATTCTATTGGTTGCATAGTCTCTGATCTTTTTTCCATTACTTTACTTTTTAGTTCCTCAAGCTTCATCACATGGATTATTTAGAGCTTGAGATTAAGTGAATTTCCTTTAGTATTCTCAAGCAAACCATAATCCATTCTTTTTATTTACCCTTTTACCTTGAGAAGAATTATTAACATTTTTGATGATATTGATAATTTTTATCCTGACTAACCTCCTCTTTTGTTTCTGTAACTTCTAACATATTCTTGATTTATAGAGAAAATGTTTCCTTTTATCATTTTTTTGGAAAAGAAGTTTCTTTTTTTCTGATTATTATTTTTTTTTTGTTATAGAATTTCAATTACTTGTTTATAATCTAATTCTAATTATGTCTCAAAATATCTGGTTACTAACACATCACGCATGAGATGGACACTCCCAGCGTGGTAATGAGGTCTTAATGGCTATTCAAGATAATTTATACTCTTAATTTTTGCTAAAGTTTTATCTATCTGCCATTGTTTGGTCTTAATAATAACCAAATAGTTATAATAATGTAAAATAAATACATACTGTATGATATTTAGGCTGCATGTTTGTTCTGCTGGTAAAGAATATAATAAAGAAAAACACCACACCTGGTAATATTGCCCATTGCCATAGTGGAAATGGATCTATTTTCACTTCTGCAACTATAACAATGGTTTTGTAAATAAATGAAGGTTTAAAAAAACAAAATAATTTTTTATTGTTTTTATTATTATTTAATGATCAAATAATTGTAATCGTGACTTTTTTCACTGACATGCTTTCATATAATTTAAAGGTTGATTTTTCGTACTTTTTTAAATTTGGGAATTTTCAAAGTTTTAAGATCAGAATAAATTTATGATGAAAAAAAAAAGAAAATGTAAAGTAACTGATTCGATAGGAAAACACTGTTTTCCATCTCACTCCTGCATTAATGGACTTGAATCTAAGGATGATTTTGTTACTTATTTTTTCTGCATTACCTTCATAGAAAAAAAATTGGTAAAAAAAAGTAGAGTTCCAAAACTAAGTTCAGAATTATTCTTTTCATAGAAAAATGAAGAAAATGTCTGAATCATTCAATTAGATTAACCATCTTTGTCTAAAATATAACAAAAGCTGTTATGGATTAAAGGCTTTATCAGACTTTAATATAAAATATATTAAAATCGAATCCATACATTTCACTATAACTTTCTGTTTCAGAAATGTTTACCTTTTACATCAAAAACTTCTTTAATTCATTTTTTTTAAAACTGAAAAGTATGAAATGATATCACTTTTTTTCTTTCAGAGACTACCTACTCGGGAAAAATGAGATAATCAAAGGCAGAAATTATTGGAGCATGTGATAGCTTTAAGGGTCAATCAAAGTAAAATGTATGAACATGATAATGAGAAACCTTGAAATCAATAATAAAATTATGTACAAATTCTTTTATGAAGACCTATTAATAATTTATGAAACACAAATGCTTACACCCAAAACAAAATATTAGAAGAAGAGGGTAAATCAGAAAATTTATCATGGCCATAAGTTTGCACCATCCATTATTAATACTTATTTCAGGAACTACAGCTGGTAACAAGAATTTGAGACCAATTATCCAAGGCAACTGAAAAGTTAAACTTTAATAACTATCACATTGTTCTATTAGATGACAATAAAAGTTTGTTCGATAATGGTATCAAACCATATCAGATCATCTAGGCATGAAAATTATGGTCTCAGTATTTTACTACCATTTTTCTTTTATATATAATTTATTCAATTTCTTGAGACTGGTATTTATTTATTAAATAAATCAAATAGTATCCTTATTAAGTCTCAACACTCTTTATTATATCTACAGTCCAACGTTTCGGCCATCCTCAAGGACAATCTTAAATATAAATTCACACCTCACATCAAAATTTAAAATTGTTTTACAGACTATTCTGCCCAGATCCTTAATTCCAAGTCAAAATCACCCTATTTTTTTAAAACATCATTAATTTTTAAAACTGTAATTTTAGATTAAACTACATTATCAACTATTAGGTAAACAAACTCCTAAAAATCCTTGTTGAGACTCAACAAGGATACCATTTGATTTATTTAATACATCATTTTTCTTGTATGTATTTATTCCACTTTCCATCCTTCTAAACCATGCTAAATTTTATTTTGATAACTTCTCAAGAAATTAATTTTCATAAATTTATGAAACAAAAAAATGTTTTAGTGAGAACCATAGTGTTAGTGTCATAGTTTTGATATAAATTGAATAACATTGCAATTTTTATCATATCACTCTGTATTTTCATTAAAATGTTCAGGTTAACCTACAACTTAAGTTAAAAATTCATTTAGCAACATATCTATTAAGAGGTTCACTCATTATTAGATCAAACTGAATCATCATAAATATTTTGAATAAATAATATATAATTATAAAATAAGAATTAAGACAAACGGTGTTCTTGTAACGAAAGTGCTTACATTTTTAAAATAATCCTTAAAGTGTTAAATAATAAAATGTGGAATAAAATTGGTAGTATTGTGAATCCCAGTGTGTATAATCTGGCAGTAAACA
Organism: Halyomorpha halys; assembly: GCF_000696795.3. NCBI lineage: Eukaryota > Metazoa > Arthropoda > Insecta > Hemiptera > Pentatomidae > Halyomorpha > Halyomorpha halys. Next base: position 590,138 of record NW_027116111.1, on the reverse strand, counting down.
ATTTACAAATTACCTACTTAACTTTAAGTAAAAATTTCATAAATTTGGTAATTTTCATCATCCCACAATAATATAAAAAAAACAAAAAAAAAAAAAAACAAGGTTTAGAATAGCTACATATCAATCAAAAGAAATAGCCAATTTTTATGAAAATTACCATTTATGAAATTTTTGCTTAAACTATCACCAACACTACAGTTCTCAGTAACGCTAAAAAGGTGGTTATTCAAAATTAATATCACAAAAAGTATTTAAGACATCAAAATTAAAGTCTGTGTGGTTCGTTCATAAGGACGGGAAATGAAAGGGATTAAAATAATTATAAAAACTGAAACCATGACATGGGTTTCAATCTGAGATTGAATGACTCAATATATACATATATCAAAATTATTAATTAACATTATGTACTTAAATGACAATGAAATACAAATCACAACTCTTATAATACCCAATTAATAAATGACAACCAATAAATAAAAAAAGAGGGGCTGATTAATTTAGTTGATCTTATCAACTATCTTCCAATTATATTTGTAACAAATATTACAAATGAATTGAAGTATTTAAACAGGTATTTATATTTATATCAAAACTAAATAGTTGGACAATTCTCTGAAAATCTGTATTTTTTTGTCCTTTATCAATATCTCAGTAAATTACGATTATATAGCCTATATTTCAATGTTCATGATTTTAATTTAAGCTCTTCAGTTTTTGCTCTATAAATTGCATAAATAAAATTGTTTGCTTTAAAGTGGTAATATCTCTGATGATGGGGCATTGTTTCCGAAATGTTGTCCCTTATAATTGATTATAAGTAAAGAAATTTAAAAATGGTCACATGTCACAATCTCACAAGAGGAGATCATGACACAAAAAAATGGCAAGGGCAATCCTTCCCCACCCCATTAATACCCCCGGGGAGAGATGGTCCTATATCATTTTCGAAATATTAACTTAAAATGGGAAGAGAAAACTTTAAGATAGTTATGTCGAGCAATATTTAAAAAGTGCCTGAAATTGAAAAACGGTATGAAACCATCCACTCCTGCCCTCCATAGTTGCCTTACTTATCTGACTTTTTAAACAGATAATTATAGCAAGTTGGTTGGTTGATATGTGACATGTCACAATCTCATAAGAGGAGATCAGAACACAAAAAACAGGCAATCCTTCCCCGCCAGACCCATTCCGCTAAGACCCTTGGCGACCGACGGTCCTATATCACTTTTGAAATATTAGCTTAAAATGGGAAGAGGAAACTTTAAAATAGTTAAATCGACCAATATTTAAAAAGCGCCTGAAATTGAAAATTCATGAATGATTTTTTCACTACATCCTATCAAATAAATTTATTTGATAGGATGTAGTGTTTCCAACTCTTCCAGTCATTAGAAGCTAAATTATTAAAATGTTAATGATTAGTTGTTTGAAAACCAACTCTTTGGAACAAGCCATTGTTGAAACAGTAGTATTTCTAGAGAAAAGTGTGGGTAAGCAAAAGTTGCTGATAAAATTCATACTTGACCATGTCTTTACTAATCCCCAATTTTTCTCTAAATTTGAATTAAAGCAGACACACTGTTTCCGAAATATCAAGAAAAATAAATTTTCACAAACCTAATTGATAACAGGGAATGCAATTTGCAAAAATTTTTACCAGACCATGTCAATGCTATTCCCCAAATATTTTTCTCGTCCAAATCAGACGAGCCATTTTTGAAATATAGGTGTGTCAAGGAAAATACATAGGGGTAGTGCTGCTTACATCTTTATGGTTGATGTTGCCCTTGAATCGTGCTAAATGAGCAGCAACTCTCACCAAAATAGCCATAGTCAACTTATAATTGGGTTGTGATTGGGAATATGGTTCAATAGTCTATTTCCTATGGTATTGGTCTGTTCCTGTAAATACATTTTGGAATGTTCACTAGTGAGGCAGAAAATATTCAAAAACAAGTTGTGATGTACTATTTTTGTCCAAGAAGGGCATACTTTATTTTTCTGAGCATTAAATGAACTTCAAGGGTAGTTCTCTAAAATTTTGTATCTAAAATTATTCAACTGGCTAAGAAACTCAAAGATGAATATTACTTTCTTATGGTCTTAAGAAACCCTTAAAATTTGTTTATTGAGATTATACCAACTTCATTGTTCTTTATTTCTTTAGTTAAGTAATTTACATTTTTATTCCTTTTGTTCTTTATTCTTTGTCTGTAACGAAACAACTTTGTTCTTTCAAAATGTGTTGCAACATAAAAGTATTGCTCCTAAATTATTTCTTGGAAGATAGTCCTGGTCATAAAAGGTTCACTAATTAGCAGAAAAACTAATCATTAATTTTTACTAATGCTATTTTGTGTACCTTTTTTTTTTAGATAGAAATGGTTATTGATCTAAAAAAAAGAAATGGAGGAAAATACATATTTTCAGACAATGACTATAGTATTCTGTATTACATTATCATCAGACATTTCCTGAAAAAATATATTTTTCTCCATTTTTTTTTTTTGTTGTTAAATTATCACCAATTTAGTAATTTTTTAATACTCGCCAGGGTAAAATCCACAATTGCTTGCTAAAAAACATACTAGAACCAAATCTTTAATCTCAAGCTTAATTCATATTCATCATGATAGTGTCTGGCTTGCATCCTTTTAATCATCAATTTATCTGCCGCATTCTATACATTAATTGCAGTTTGACATTCCTCATCAAACTATCAAATATTCCTTGTTATTTGTCAATGAATTTGTTAATCTTTATTGCCTGCTTACTTAGCCAACTATCAAAATATCCTTTTTCTAGGGAAGGTCTCTGGTTTTAATAGGCATACTAAATGACTGTTTTAATTCAGTGTTGCTTAGCTTTTCTACATTGAGTATGTTGTGCAGTGTTCATTTATGGTTTCTTAAAGTGGAAAGACTAGTCCTGAATTTAGTGACTGTAATGTAGTACTGTTCAGAATCCACATTGGTCCCTTGATATATTCTCTTATACATCATGCTCAATATATGTCTAAAGTTCAGAAGAATATGACCAATTTGATTATTGATCACACAATCGTTGGAGTGTCCTCATGCACTCTTTTGGAGGAAACAATATATTCCCCTCAACCAGGTCAAAGAAGCAGTGAAAGCAGCCATTCTCATGCTATTACCGTTTGTGAGGTCATATAAGCCGGGAATACCAATGGTAGGTATATATTCCCTCTCCTTTCCCATTTGTGAATTAAAATCACTAATAATGATTTTTATATCACCTAGCGGCATGGAATGCATCTTTTATCTTCATCTTCTAAACCAAAACTAAAAGATTTATTAAGAAGAAAAAACTTAAGATTTCTTGTTATTAGTGAAAGTACTTATTGTTTTAAATCAATTCAAATAATGTTAAAATAAATTAATACACCTCTGTGAAAAACCTCATATTTTAAGGATATGGTTTTGAAAAGTTATTTAAACTGAATTTGTGTAGTAAATAGGAAGATGCTAGCTGCTAAAATGACGCACTTGTAAAACAATAATAACTTTTTCTGAAAAAGTGCGGGATTGCCATTCATAATTGAATCTAAAATCAATGAAATCATAAAATTCAACAAAAAGTTTCCTAGGCCGACGCCAGCTGTAACCTGTAAGAGCAAAGAATTATTATTTTCATTAATAATTTATTTGCTTTTATTAATAATTTGTTAACTTTTATTAATAGTTTCTTAATTTATATTAAATGAAATGTTTGCATACCAAAATCAGCTGATCTTCTAATTGAGGATCTGTAGCCCATTACCTTGTATACTCTAGATCTTTCCATTGCTTTCAAAAGTTCTTTGTGACGTGAAACAAATACAATAAAGTTTATAGATTAATTTATAAATATTATGTAAAGAATAAAAAGCAGATTTATTGTGTTTTATTATTACCGACAGTACTTTGCAATGTTCCACGTCCTGTGGGGGCTAAATAAGTCTTAGTTTTAGGCTTTTGCATATAATCTTCGTCATCTGAGATAACAATTGATATTTTTTAGGAAATCGCCAATTATCATATGAAAATGCCAAAAAGAAATTAAACTTACCTTTGATACTCTGAGTACTTACCGTTGATACTGAAACAGAATTGTTTTTCGTTATTAAAAAGGGTAAATTGATGAAGATATTTCTATATAGTTTATAAGTTTACACCATTACTTTAGCTGCCAGATCAATATCTAAAATAAGCAAGACTTCCTTATCAACTTTATGATTCCTCATTTTTTAAAATCTTTATCAGGTATTTGCTAAATATAACATCAATTTAAAGGTTTCACATTATTCTGCTAATTTCAAATTTTTTTCCTATCAAAATTTTATTATATTTACTCTTAACATGCATATCTGCATGAATAGAATAGAACACAATTTTTTTTAAATAACTATTTTTTTCAATATAAATTGTAAGAAAAAAAAACTGAAATTTAATTAGAGCATATTGTAAGATAAAAGAGCTTTTATGAGTTTGGTCTTGGCATTTCTAATTTATATGCATGAGCTACCAAACAATATCTTTTTACCTACAAATATACAAGTCCATCCATACTTCCAGCCTGTTCCAATAAGGGTGCTGATTATAAATTTCAACTTTTTCACCTCCAATTTTTCTTGGAAATATATATTTTAAAAAAATGATAAATTCTTTAATAATTTTTTTTTTTCAAAATTATGAAAACAATGCAATTTCAGCAACATCAACTTGTACTAAATTAAGCAAGTAAGTATACATTTTTTAATCGATTGTTTTTTTTGTCCAGGGTATGGTCAACTGAGGACTAGAAAAGGATAACGGTGGAAAGTTTTGAAAATTTCTTCATTTACATTTTTTTTGGTGCTGACAACAAATTTCAACTTTGTGACATTTTTCCAGAAGTATAAAAAAAAAGACCCAAAAAGCAAATTTCTTATCCCTGTTTTGCTTATAAGTTCAAACATGTATTATTTAAAAAAATTGTAATATTTATTTCATACTAAATTAAAGAAGAGTAAATTACCAACAGTTTTCATTTTATTTTATTTATTTTTTTAACTGCTTCATTTTTAATTGTGCATGAGTCAAAACTATGGAATGTAGTTCAGTCAAATCTTCTTTAAAAAATATTGGTAAAAACTCTTGGATAATTCCTGAAAATTGCATCTGTTTTTAGGTTCTGATAACAAATTTGAAGTTTGTGTTCTAAATTTTTTTCTCTTTCATGTATGCATGTAGCTGGAATACATTCCTTCTTATTGTCTCAAGTGGGGCTCAATTCAAAAGGAGGGGACTAAACAAGGAAAACTTTATGATCAAAATTGTAGACTATTTTTTTCTCGTCTTTAATTTGGCATGAAATGATACATATAAAATATTTTTCAATTTATTTTGCTTTCTTTTATAT
>NW_027116111.1:579726-584679 GCF_000696795.3 Halyomorpha halys | reverse complement strand
TTTATATATTTATATATCTGAAAGAAATTCATAATGAGTAACCTAAAAAACGTAAATGATAAATTTTTTAAATAGATCTAGTGTCTATTTGACTGAACCCTGTCAGGCTAAGAGTAATTACTGTTAAAGGAAGCCCTATACAAAAAACATTTTATTAGTAAAAAATGTAGGAAATTTATTTTTGATTAATTCAGTATTGGTCGATGTTGCTATGGAAGAGGAACCAAAGCAATATTATTTTTTAAAAATATTTCTGTAGAAAATTGGAGATAACAAAGCTGAAATATATAGTCAGCCCGTCTCCCTCCGAAAAAAAAAAAAAAAATGAATGAGCAAATTTTCAAAACTACCCCAAAACTTTATAGATAAAATACCATAGGACTAGACAAGAAAGTGTCTGTATAAATCACTATTATTTTACTGTGCAAATGAATAAATATTGTTTGAGTTAATAATCCATAAACACTTGCCATTATCATCCTGAGTACCAAGAACAAAGTGAGCTATAGTAAATATGCCATACATTAGGTAGATTACTAAAATTCCTGAAAAGTTTATCCAATTTAAACAAGTTATTAATGAATACAATTTAATTAGTAATAAAAATGAAATATTTGCCATAGAATTTTTAAAAGTAATATCATCTTATGTATTGGACATGATTATTTTTATTATAATAAATTAATTACATCATTGATACATGTTAAACTTACCAATATTGTGCCATATGCTAAGGTTTCTGAAAAAAAACCCACAGAACATTGTAGAATAGCTAATCAAATAGAAAACCAGGTTCCACCAGCTGAATGAATCAATGTAAAAAGGCCTTACAAAAATGACACAACCAGCACAAAGGGTTACATCAAACAGCCCAGCGCCTGTAATTTACTCAATTTTAGTCATAATATATCATATATTTGTCATAGTTCTAGTACTAGTTCTTTTTGATTTTTCAAAAGCTTTTGATTCAGTAAACTAAATCCAGATCCTTCTCACTAAACTTCAAAACCTTTCCATATCAAACAGCATCCTGAAATGGTTTCTCTCTTCTTGTCCCATCGTTCCCAAACAGTCATTATCCCGAACAAATCCTCTTCCTCCCCCCTTCTCTTGGGGTGTTCCTCAGGGGTTCTCACTTTCACCAACCCTATTCTCCATTTACCTTTAATTATCTCCCTGACTCCATTCACCACTCACAATACCATATAAGTGGTGGTAGGCTGACAATCTCCTAGTCAACATATCCTTCCATCCCTCCAAGATGCTTGAAGCCATCCAAAAGATACAAGAAGATACAAATAGCATTAATGCATGGGAATTAAACAATGATTTAATATTGAATGCTAGAAAAACTAAGGCCATTCTTCTTGGTACCTAGTGCTTCAAGTCCTCCTACTATCTCTTACTTTTCCTTAACAACCAATTTGATTCACTTCTACTCCTCAATAAAAACACTTTGGTGTTATCATCACCTTTCCTGAAATAATCATATTTCCCAGATCACACACAAATCCATAACTACTACTATACTTGAGCAATTCCTAAAATTCGGTGATTCAATTCCTCAGAATACACGTCAGGCTCCTAGTATCCTCGGTTTTCCTCCACTTCGACTACGATTCCTAAGTCTATCGCGGGCTATCTGCTGGTCTAGAGTTGAGACTAGAGAGACTCATGAATTTCTTCATAAGATTCATCATTGGGTTTCCCAAGGAACTGTCATGTCTCCCGTTGGTATACTGAGTTGAAGTGGCTCTATCCAATTTTCCAAAGGCGATACCTCTTTGGTTTTTTCCTATTCCAAGTCCTTAAAATAAAAAAATCCTAGCTATATCCTTGATCTTCTCAATCTAATTCTTGATCATCCGTCCATTCATTAAACTACAGATCCCAACCGATCGGTTTATATATGCCTCTCATAGACCCATCTCATTAGCCAAATCCTTGAACTGTACACCAATATGTATAATGAAACTTTTTAAATATTTGCCAGATTATTGATTTGTGTGATGGGTGTCATTTTACAGTACATTGCATCGTCTTTCATATGATATGCAACACTGTATTGGTTAAGATAAGTCTCTTATTTATACTTTAAACCTTAAAGTAAACCTTATTTTTTTATTTTATTTATTTATTGATATTTACAACTGTATAAAAAAATACAACCAGTAAATTTGATCATAATGACATAATGATATGATACAGGATGTAGAGAAACTACTCAGTAGTAGAACTCTAAAAACAGTTTACAATATAAGGTCACGAGGCCATCTTCTTTTCAGGCGCCTCGGAGGATTGCCAGGGATGGAAGCGGAAGCAAGGTTAGAAACGAGTGGGTTTGGGTGGTTAGGGAGTTTATAAAACCTAATTTAAAATTATTTTTTTAATTTTCTTAGAAAGAGTATATTTTAAAATTCTCCAATTAATACCTGGAGTCGGTTGTGTCAATGTAAATCATTGAGCAAAACATAAATGTGGGATGGAAATGGCTTCGATGTTAAAAAATTAAAAAGTTAAGCTCTCATTAATTCAAATCTTCATTTATATTAGTTACTACAGCAAGCTTCTGATTCCATTGAAAAGTTTTCATCAATATTTTATTGCAGTTTTAGGAATGAACGCGATATTAGAGCTCAAATCGAATCCAAACTCTTGTACAACTTTTTGAGTGGGCGGTAGGAAACATTACAAATGTAGACTTTACTTCTTCAGCCCATGAAGACTGTTTTGGATAAGAAATCTTTTTGATTAAGCATTGTTTATAAAAGAAGTGCACCAATACCACGTCATTTTATCATTTTAAAACATGCGTATCTTTGTTTTTTCGTGAACCTTCGCTTGAGTATAAAGATGAAAAATTGTTCATCCCTAGGCAGTCTCCTCAAGTCTCAATTGAAATTCTAAAAGAGGTAGAGAGTGTTTTTGTATTTTTAATTTCTAGGGTAAGTGGTCTCATTTTTAGTGCCCGTTCACCATAGCAGCCGTCGTCGAAAAGCTTAAAAGACTGTCAGGACGCCCGCAGTGGGATTAATCTAAGTAAGCCTGTTCCTGACTGTCCTACCACGACTGAAACGGTGACAAGCTGGCCAGCCTTTGAGCAAAAGAGACCCATGATCTGCGAAAATACTAGGTTTTCAAAATTAAAAAATCGTTTATAACAAAGAAGTTATCACCGATCACTCAATCATTAGATTAGGCCCCCGTCAGTACACCCCTTAAATTACAAATATTGGAAAGATGGCAGGCTAAGTGGGATGAAAGTTCTCCGAGTAAATTAAAAGGAATCAAAAGATCAGTAAAACCACGGTCGACATCCTAAAGCAACAGATACAGGGAGGAAGTTGCTCTAACCCGCTTGAGAATAGGTCATACTCTCCTCACGCACTCTCACCTGATCAGAAAACTGCCATCTCCAACGTGCAAATATTGTCAGTCCATTATCACGATTAAACATATTTTTGAAGAATGTACTCACTATTTGCCAACAATAAACAGGATAGGACTGACCCCAAATTTATCAGAAGCTCTCACAGATGATGAAGCTAAAGTTACATTAGTATTTAAATTTTTAAAAGCACACCGCCTTCTTTCTAAATTATAACTTCTCTTCGATTTTAATTTAATTTTTTTTAGATTTATTATTTTATTTATTATGAATTTTTACATTTGTATGAATCACTTTCCTCTTTTACATTTGTTTGAATCACATGTGTGTGGGGGCGAGGGAGGGCGTGCGTGTGTGCGTGCATGCATGTGTTGTGTTTGTAGCTTCATCATAACAGCATGTCATAGGCATTGATGACCAGAGGGTTTTACGCCTTTAAGCAACAATAAACAAACAAACACCGATCACTACTAAATAAAAATTTTATATTAAAATTAATACTGTAATCAGGCGCTCTATTCGGTTTTATCACTCTTCAATCGCATATTCTATTCCCAAGAATAAGACTTTTTAAGAATCCATGTCACGAAAACTTTAATATTAAGTGTGTGGCTACTTTAGAATATTATCAAAGAGCATTCTCTGAAAGCCATAAAAATAGAAAAAAATTCGAATAAATCTACTTAATTTTTAAAACTTTAAAGCTCACCATTAATGAAAAAATAACAGCCGATTAAAAGATGTTTCCTTTCAGCATTTAAAAAGCAGAATGAAAACTAACCAAAATTTAAAAGCAAAGCAGGATATAATCCTCCGTACTAAACTAAAACGTATTTATTTTCAAATTTGTCACATAAAGTGCTCTCCGACAAATCTATTCAATTTCTTTCAAGATCTAGAATCTAAATGAGAACGTTCTTCCTCTATCACATACTACTTATTTCAGGCACTAAGGTTCCAAACTAATTAACGATAGGACCAAAAGGGCTGTAAAATAGTCATCTGTGGTCCAGGGAGTTGAGGCGTAGATCTTTGCAACCTAGGAACTGCAGCGGCGCCGGTTCGTATCCAGGCTGAAGGGTCGACTATTTTTCTGTGACGGTCCCATAAAATGGAAACTTGGCACCCCACCATGGTGTTAGAATAGAATATCTAGAGGTACTCTGTAGATTACCCCCATATGAGAAATGCCAGTAAGAGGGTCATATAAAAAAATGGATTCCTATTCTTTGTGATATAGCATTCGAACTATGTATTTAAATTAGTAAACAAGGATATTTATATAGCCATGAGATGCTGTACGATAACGTTTGATAGTGACACATTTATCAAAAAAAAGTTTTGATTTTGTTTTGAATTGGAGGCATTCCTAAGATAGTTGTGTAAATTGGGATTATGTTTTCTCCTTAAATTATTATTTCATCTTTTAAATAAACGATCAAAATTGCCGTTTTTTGAAAAACTAAAGATTTATACTTACCTTCTCAGACCAATTTGGACTTACGGTGCACAAATTTATGGATATGCCAAAAAAACTAACTTACTGAAACTGCAACAGTTTCAAT
>NW_027116111.1:574345-579406 GCF_000696795.3 Halyomorpha halys | reverse complement strand
TTTTTCTCTTCTCTCTCTCTCTCTCTACATCTCATTCGCTGGTTGTAAAAATACTTTTACAGTTGTGAATAAACTTAATAAAGTAAAAAAAAAAAAAAAAAAAAATGTTTTCTCCTGAAGTACAGACTTCAACGTATGTGGGACTACGTTTCCTCCTACAGACTGTCCCAAAGCTAGCAGGCCTATCGGAAAGTAATCTCAGAGTGCGGCACTCAATACGTTATTGTTAACTGTGCCATTATCAAAGCAGCGATATGCCCCTAATAATTTATGATTAGATTTATATTTACTTATTATTTTTATTATATTAACAATTTACTCATTAGATATGATTTACCAGTGAGGCCCGCGAACAATATTTCAGGATGGTCAAGCTCTGCGCCAGCAAAAGCAGTAAAGAGGTCAGGAACCCCATTTCCTAAAGCCAACAAGGTCACTCCGGCTATACTATCAGGAAGTTTTAGGTTTCTTGAAATAACAGCTAAATTAGTGCATATACTACAAAAACAAAATCCTTTACTCAATTACTATAACAAAATAATAGTAAAACAGTATAAAATACATAACTTACTATCCATCCGCAACGAATGCCGTTGTAATAAATATCATGACCAAAAGAAGAATCTAAGAAACAAGAAAAACGTTCATTAAAACATAATGTCTAATTTATTTTTAGATACCGATTTAAATATAATAAATAATAATAATAATAAAAAATATGGCAAGCAAGACCCTTGTTAATACAATTAAAGAGTCGACGTTGTGTTAATATTACATTTTCAAAAACATTACTAACTGTTTCGGATTTCCATCTTAGTATTATACATATATATATATGGAAATTACACAGAGTGACTCAACACGCTGGCAGAAAGGGTATTCAGCCAGGCATTTTTTTCTTCGTCTCAAAAATTCGATAGGGTCTGGCACAAATATTACTACAGGAGCCGGGAAGAAAAAAGACCGTTATTTTACCCCCAATTTTAGATTACTTTAATGAAAACTATGTACAATTACTATTCAAAACCGATGACTCTGCCTAGTAGGGTAGGGGGAATAAAAAATGGCGGCTGTTTAAAAATCTTAAAAAACATTCATTCGGAGCTCTCTTTATCTATTAGGGCTTACATTTTAGCAAATTTACTCTACTTTAAATGATGTTCTCTTAAATTTTCTATTGCTGTTGGTAGTTTAAACAATAAAGAGCTACGAATGAAAAATTAATTATTTTTAAATTTTTAAACAGCCGCCATTTTTTATTCCCCCTACATATACTTGGCAGACTCATCAATTTTTATTAGTAATTATACCTAGTTTTTATTAAAGTAATCAAAAATTAGGGTGAGAAAACTATATATATATTTTTTGAACTGTTCTCACATCCGGGATTTTTTTTTTCTTTTTTCCTTCGGCTTTCTTATCTTTTTACTGACCAAGATGGTTAATGGTGATGGTCAGCCACCACAACAGCCCGCATTAAGGCAGCCAGTGCTACAGATCCCGGTGCTCAGGCTCCTAGAGTTCCTGCGGCCCCGGCTGTCCTGGCGGCGGTTCCAGCGCTACCCCCACTACCAGAGACCACTCTCGCGGCTGCTCACGCCAATATGTTGGCTAAAATGAAAGTGAGAGCAGTAACCTCTCAGTATATTAGAAAAGCCATCTCAGACTTGGAGCGGTTCTGAGGCGAAATCGGTGAGTTAAATCACTTTATTAAAGGTGGAGATCGCATCATGGAGAGGTTGGCAGCTAAGGTCTCAGAGGAGTTGCTGGACAAGAACGACGCGATTTCCCTCAAGGCAGCACTTATATGCCGGGTCAAGCGAAATGTTTTGAATCATATTCAGGTAGAAGAGGAAACAGCATGGCCATTAGTGAAGGAAAGATTAAAGAAGGCCTATGGAGGAGGCAGATGGTCCCCGGAGGAAGACATTTTCTACATGCTGAGGGAGAGGAGAAAGCATGGGCAGTCTAACGGACAGTACGCAGCCACGCTGTTGGGACAGTTTAATCTGACCACATAAAAGATGAGAGAGACTCTTAGAGCGGATGTTGTCAGTTGGAAGATAATTTTATCGATTCCATAATGAAGGTGCAACTAGCTAAGTAGACGAATAAAAGAGAAGGTTTACCACGGGACCGCACTTTCGTGGAATGTGCTCAAGACATGATCGACGCGAGCGCTAGAGAGGAGGATGCAAGGATGGATGTCGATGATGGAGGATGGAACAGAGTACCGTACCACCGCAGGAGGAATCCATCAACACCATGGAAGAGAAGAGAACCCAGGGATAGTGGTAAAGATAGAGGCACGGGTAAAGAAAGTCGGCCGAACCAGGGCAGAATACGCAATGGAGAAGGGAAAGAAGACAGGAAGTGCCATGGGTGCGGAAAAGTAGGTCACCTGGTGGCCCAATGCCCCCGCACTAGGTGCTTTGAGTGCGGCAATGAAGACCACATAGCACGACAGTGCTGTTGTATGAACAAAAGGGCAGAGATGGGACCAGGGGAACCGATGGAAATAAATTTCCTCTAGTGAAACCTCAGAAGCATCAGAAGCCTTAGGGGCTCTGCTTCAGCAGAGGGGGAAGGAAGAGGAGGACGGAGCAATAAACCGCCAAGCAGTAGATGGCGCCGAGTAAGTGAGGGAAGGAGATCAAGGCAAGAGAGTTGAGGTTGGTGCCAGGAGAGGGGCGACCGCCCATTAGAGGTTTTCAATATCAAAGGAGAGATCAGCGGTCTGCCTATCATCAAGGTGAGCGGCGTGAGATGCCTCGTGGACACGGGGAGCTCCCACACCATCCTGTGCCGGGAGGCGCTGAGGAAGCTGAGCGGCGGTGAGAGGAAATTCCAGATGGATGTTTAGGTATGTCATTGTCAATTAATGACTCTGGGTGGGCCCTGTAGAGTAGAAGGGGAGGCGGACATTGCTTTACGAGAATGGAGGATGGAAGAAGGGGTATTGAGGGTTCATATCGTGGAGAAAATGCCCCGTGAATATCAGGCTATTATAGGTTGCGATCTATTGGGAAAGGCAAGTGCGGGGATTAGGAATAACAAGGGCCTGTGGACGATTGAGATCGTCGGTAACGGGATGGCACTGAGAAAAACGTGGGACATGGTGAGAGATAATCGAAAAGGAAAACGCCAAACGCGTGGCGAGACATAACGAGGGTGTACGTGACATTGAGGGGAAAATTGGTATAGGGACAGTGGTTTACCGTAGAGTGAGCTCTAACAGGGGTAAGGAGCCGCAAAGTTATGAGAGTTATAATCACCCAGATGGATTATAATTAGAGAGCATAATATAGTAACAATAGAGAGTATTAAAGAGCCAACGGTCCACATAGAACAACTCAAGTTCCCCATAATGAATAGTCAATAGGATCTGGAGTTTTCTCATCTATGTAAAAGTTTTTGTTTTTTTTCATACAAAAATTTTATCGCTAGTGTTTATAAGTTTTATGGTAAGAAAAACGGAGTGACAAGTTTTATTAGTTTTTAAATTGTTCAATAGTTAATTTTAGTTGATGAAAGGTGTATTTTTTTTTTAGTTTTCGTTTTTTGTGTATATATTAGTTTGTCTTTAGTTTTTTTTTGGGTTTTTTGTTTTGTCATCTTTGTGGAGTTTATTAGGCATGTTCATAAACTGGTAGGGGGGAGTTATGGTTGTACAAGGCCTGTATACAACACTAATCCTAACTCCCCATGTAAATAAACCTCAATAATGTCTATAAGAAGCATCATTGAGACAATAAAGCAGTATCTTTCTAGTAAGCGTGCGTTTTAATTCTGTTTTTTTTACTCTGGGAAGAGGTTGGTATATTTTCATTTACGGAAAACCCCTTGCCTCAACAGATATGTACTGACAAAATTGTATCACTACGCAATTTGATCTAAATTTCATTAAGATTGCTTTATCCGAGAGTGCCTGTATGATAATGTCTTTTGCATTAGTTACTAATTAGTTTTTGCATCTGAGATTGCTTGGAGAAAAAATAAAGTTCCCGCCAATATCCCAATATTACCTTTTCAATTTAAATCCTAATACATTCTTTAGTCTGTATTCATGTATTCAGTTTTTCTATCCTTGTATTTCTTCCTTAGAATCGAAATTTTCAACTCACATTTCATAAATTTTAGACAAGGAACAAAGTAGGTTCCGTGTCAGATCTATGTTCGGCGACTTGTACTTTTAATGATTTGATGACATATTCAGGGATTTTGCGGGTTGGTGTGCAACCCTAGCTGTTTCAAAATCAATTTTATCCACAACTTTCGCAAAAGGCTTTTCTTTGTCACAACTGAATTGGAAAAATAGCTAATTGGTAGATTTTACTTTAAAACTACTAATCATTATCTAATTAAGTGATTACTAATCATACTAGTAATTATGTAGAAATGCCGAGGAAGCTACATGTAATACGTTGTTGGCAGCTTTTTTTAAATGAGAATTTTTAAAGATTATGTAAAAAAAAAAAATGTTAAATTTTACATACTGTAATTGGAATGCCGATAAATGAGTGTTCCTCACTGAATCGACAAAATATCAGGTGGAAAGTGTCTATCAAGACTGCTTCATCAGCCCCACAGTCACCCGTATTCATAACAAAAGCACATCTTTCCTTGTATGGTAGTGTCATTACAAAATGACAATCGGACTGGAAGGGAGGGAGAATATTAATTTATTATATATGATTCAAAACAAAATAATCTTGATTGTACCATAATCTAGATCATTTAAGATCTTAGTGAAAATACCAATAGTTTTATATTAGCTTCATACTTATTAGAGCTTACCCTTGGTAACTCAACTATTTACTATCAGTTTCAAATCCGAGTAGCGAAACCATTAACTGTTAATATATATATGCCTTTAATTTTGTTTTTATTTGAAATAAATAACAATTTCTCATTGTTCGCATAATAAAAAAAAGATAAATAAAAAATATGAAGGCATTTATATATACAAACAAAAGAATAGACAAGATGAACATAATCAGACTATCTGTATGAAAAATATATTTTGAGAATTTGGTTGGTATGAGATCAAGGACAAAAGGG
>NW_027116111.1:527783-573025 GCF_000696795.3 Halyomorpha halys | reverse complement strand
ACTGCTCTAGGAGGTAAGATGAGTGGGATTGGTGACGATAGGTATTCTTCAATTGTTTGGGTTAGGTCAGTATGAAGTTCAGGATGGGGAGTAAATGTATGAGAAAGGTGAATGGCTAGTTCTTCGGCTTTATCTTTGTCGGATGCTGCCCATGTGCTATCATTTCGTCGAAGGGGGTGGGAAATATGTTTGGTTTTTAGGATTTTTTTGGTCATGTTCCAGAGGGAATTGTCATGAGTAGAAAGGGAAGAGAGGTAGGAATTGAAGGATTCGGATCGATGGTTGAACAATTCTCTCGTAACGAGTTTGCAGTAATGGTTATATGTGCGACGATCAGAAGGATGTCTTGTGCGTTGCCATAATGTTCTGTACTGGCGCTTGGTTTGAATGAGGTCTTTGAGATGTTGTGGTAGAGGATTTGTCTTGCGTTTACTGGGGACATTATTGGGTGAGGAGGCAGACCAGACAGCTTGTTGGATAAGATTTGTGAAGGAATGGACTGCGTCATCTAGGTTTTCAGGGGTTTTTAGGGAAACTTTAAGATCGATTTGGTCTGTTAAGATTTGGCGGAAGGAATTCCAGTTTACTGGGCCCCTTATGAATGAGGGTGGTGGTAGTACAGGAATTGGGGATATGGAGATAGTTAGGATTAGTGGACTATGATCTGAAGATAGGTTATCGAGGCGTGAAAGGGAAGTGTTTAGAGGGCCTAAGCCTTTGTGTATAAAGAAGTCCAGGAGGTCAGGGTTACGGTTAGGATCGTTTGGCCTGTATTTAGGAGAATTGGGACAAAGAATGTTGCATCGAAGGGAATTGATAGCAGACAGGAGTGATCGGCCACGGGAATTGGTGGTCAAGAACAAATTAATCGGGAGCTCTTTCCTCCAAGACATATGACCGGTGATGAAAAATCCTATCGTCTAATTGGACCATACAGTTAGTCGCTATGGAAACTTCTCACTAAACGACCTATCTGGTCTGGTCCTTCTGGTCAAAAAGCACTTTAAGACGAAAACAGCCAAACATCCCCGATCTCTCCCAATCCTATCCCTAAGCAATCATATGTGCTCGACTCATTTATTTTTTGGAAAACTGTTGTAATCTAAGTAGGACAAAAGTTGATGTCCTTTTTTCGCACTTCCAAAAACCAATAAATAGAAATTTTCGTATTCCAATAGCAAAATTAAAAGTTTTTGATCAAAATTTCGGTTTCTCTGGGCCTTCCATTTTGACTTTCACTATGTATAAAGTATATTAAGATCGTGTAAAATTTTACGATTTTAGTTCCCCTGAAATCAAATTACTAAGTCTTGGAAAATGGTGTGTATTTTTGAGTTAACTAAAGTTTGGAAGGAGTATAATGGAGTGGATAAATTGGCAGGAAGAATGAGGCCAACAAGGTGGGCCTTATGATGAGGAATAGGAAGTGCCTTCCGTTTCAATTTATATTACATTGGCGATCATTCCTGCAAACCTTAGCGCAAATCTGAACTGTGTAGTCAACCACCTTTTTTAGGTTTCACAACCACCTCCTCTGAAGAAAAAAGTTTAGAGAGCTTTTGTTAAAGTTTAATTTCATGAAACATTTGTTTATTAGCTCACCAATTGATGTTAGTCCAAAGCAGTAGGGTTAGAAGTAGTTTTCCTGATATTTACCTAAATAAAGTCACAAAATGAAATTTCTAATTTTTTTAGAAAAACTAGTATCTAGTAGCAGTTCAATTTTGAGATAGTGTAATGTAGCACTTTTGTCAGTAAGATTAAAAAAATTTTCACACGATCTGAAAATTTAAGTTATACCTCTGCAACTATCTCTATCTCATTTATCTCTACTGATATGAATCGGGATAAAAATTTATTTTTTTAGTTTATTAATTCTAAGACAGAGAGTTGCCTGGAACAAGGAAATGAAACTTTTTTGCCGTTAGGAGGTGATCCGAAATTAAGTGTGTTTTTTTTTTTCGTTCGCCCAACCCGTATAACCCAATGAAATAAAAGTATTAGTCAAATTTTACATAATATTATTCTAAACTTACAGGGTTTGTGGTCAATGACTTCTCCCCGACGTCTATATTCTTCAGAGACTCATCCTTCATCATCGTGATAGTAGTGTTTAAGTAATCCATCGTATCTAGTTAAGCTCTACTTTAAGTGTTAAGTAAAATAATTTCAGATCTACATATGTTTGAGCCAACTGTTTTTTTCTATTAAAAATGATTAAAATGTAAAACAGCAGTTACAAAAAAATAGAAATGTAGCAAAGCTCTTACCGGCACACGATGGTTCAAAAATCGGAGGAAAACCTCAGTACCTAAGTACGTAATTGTTTTCTTTGTATCACATTAAAAAATGGAATTTTTGTTTAGGTGCTCAATCGAATGAAACTAATTTCAGCCCAATCTGCCTTTCTATCTCATATTTTCCTTCTTCTGATTTTTCGATTGGGCTAATTTTAGTTTCATTCGATTCACGAAACTATTGTAGTGAGTCGAAAAATCTGATGTGACGGCGTTTGATAAACTCCGCTTTTTTTTCTTCAGATCTCTCTAACAGAAAAATAAAATATGAATTAATAAACTGCATTACGTAAAAGAAACATAAATCAAATTGAAATAGTCCAAGTGAGATACTTAATCTTTGGAGGTGAGGGGCCTCCGCTAATGGTTGAAAAAGAGCAAATAATAAGAATTAAATATGAATGACAATAAGTAAATAATAACTAATATATAGAAAGCGAAAATTAGTAAGGGATGGGAAATGGGGTAATAGAGAAGAAGGGATTTAAGGTAGAGTGATGTTGGCAGGGTTTATGGGGCCCTTCCTGCCCTGCCACCTCGCAGGAAGGGAGGATGGGCTAAGAGTCCGAAACTCCGGCACTGTTGGTAGGTCGAATAATTGGTCGAGTTCCGCAGGCTTTTTCTTTTTTTTCCACGACGTCGTTCGGACAATTTTCCTCAGTGCATTTTGACAATTTTGAGTCTTGAAAGGTATGAAAGAGTCGCTGGGTGCCATCTGATGTGTGCGTAACCAACGGTGCTCCATATAGTAGTGCCGGACTCAAAATGCTCTTGTATATTTGTAGTTTCAGTCTCAGTGACAGAGTCGGAGAAGTGAGGAGGTGATTAAGTCGGTATGATTCTCGTCTGACCGTCCTCGTCTTCTGATAAAGATGGGCAGAAAGCTCGAGATGACGGCCAAGCCTTTTATATACTATGGAGTTGGAAGGTGACCTTACCGAGTCATTTACATGGAGAGTCTTCGGTAGTCTTGATCTCTTGAACTGGTTATGCGCGAACACAACACAGTCCGTTTTAGCTAAATTTACTGAGATGTTCAGGTTGCTCAACTTTTGAGCATACTATTTTAGCCTGATGTAGAGCTGTCTCGGCGTTCATACTGCTATTGTAGATGGCAATGTCATCAGCATGAGCGGCGATCGTTGCCTTTCTGTAGTTTTTGTCGACTACATCAGCAGTATAGATTGAAAAAAGCTGGTAAGAGTACTGCTCCCAGTGGCACTACGCAAGTCAGTGGAATAGATGTTGAATGATCATTAAAAACCGCAAACGATGTTCCTACTGCCAAAAAAAGAGGCGATCACACTGAGGAACTGTTACGGGCATTTGAGGTCCTGTTAACAGCAAGGAATGTTTTGAGACACAGAGTCGAATGCTTTTGTGCAGTCGATGGAAATCATGGCCGTTACCTCATTCCGGTCGTAGGTTGTATTTGCTTAAGTTTGGAGTTGAATAAGGTGCTCTGTGCTGAGGTGAGCTTGAAAGTCGGCCTGCTTAATGAATTGCGGAGTGGTCATCACAACATTCCCGAAGATAATTAATTATGATTTTTTCTTAAACCTTAGTGAGATGAGGCAACGGACTGATGGGCCTTTAGTAATCCGTCTCTGTTCCTAACTTATTGGATTTGAGGGGTAGAAACAGGATGGCATATTTCCATATATCGGTGAAGTATCTTAGCATCAAACAGGATTTTGTACAGGTTCGTGAGATGAGTGATTCCCTTTCCCAAAAATCTATATTTGATTTTTATTTCACACTTTCTTTTCTGGATCCCTCCACCTTCCTAAAATTTGAAATGGCAGAAGCTATAAGATCTACTGGAAAATAAAATGTGAATGATAAGAATGAGAGTGCTGGTAATGACTAATCTGAAGGATCACTCCATTTGTGTTCAAAATGATTGTGGCCTTACAGAGCCCATACTAGCCCTCTTATACAACTTCGTCAGGTTAAGTGCCAATGATGCAGTGGGAGAGATGTACTTGGATTAAGTGCCCTGATTTACCTCACACGGGTGGGAGATAAAATGTTGAAATATTGTATGAATGTGATAAGTATTTTTACTTTAATATTATGTCATAGTCATTTGTTCACAAACATATTCTGACTCTTTTGATTTAATTTATGATTTTAGAATGAATATGCACAATCATGTCTTAACTACTTATTTGTCAAGATTATCTTAAAGTGTATATAATATCAACATATAAACAAGTTTTACTATATATAAAAAAACACCTCGATTAGATCCAGTGATCTTTAACTGATTTCATCTTAGCAGTTAAATTCAACAATTGTATTTGATTTGAGTAAATTCTTATTTATGAATCTTAAGTTAACACAATATATTAATGTGCCCATGAAGACATTGAGGTTCAAAATAAATTATTTATTTATTTTTAGTAATTATTCTTTATCAGCGGATGCCCGATCTTTGAAGTACTGAGTGCCAAAAGCATGAATGGTATCTTCCATTAGAAGACAGAGGATCATGAAGGTGATGTAAAGCATAATAAGGTAAATTCCGAAGAACCTTCTTCCTTCGAAGTTCAAACTTGGTATGAAGATGAGAGTTGACAGAAGCGATATGAACAAGAAGAGTGATCCTACTGGAGCAACGTGTCCATAAAATGCCTGAAATAGACGACATTTTGTAACAAACATTAGGTGGCTATGTACATATGTACCATAGAAATAATGGTCAGAGGTTGATTGAAAATTGAATAAAACAAACATTTCATTATCTTAATCACTCAGTGAAGTAAACAGCTGAGGAGAAACATAAATATATTTGTATAGGCAAATAACGTATATAAATGAAAGCCTTGTATATCTCTATGGCTTGCGAAACCACAACTAGGGCCATATGGATAAACATTTAGAAAAAATAACTGAAGGTTATTTTGAAATGAGGATGGAGATATATCTGACAACATACATGTTATTATATTAAAAAAGCACTAGTTATTGACTTCCAAGAAAAGAAAATTGTTTGTTTTTACATGTAAAAGTTTAATCTTTGACAGGCAACATTACTAAATAAAAAAACCAGAAACCTATAAAATTGGACATTGGTAGTTGTTCCTCCAAACCACAGATATAATAGTTTCAGTTCTGGAGACAGAGATTATTACTCCGAAAAATAAATAATTATATCAATGTATCTGTTTTTATAAATAAAGATATAACTACTGACGAAAGGCATTACTTTCAATTGGGATATAATGACTTCCCACAAACTTGAATTAGACCAAAAAATAAAATAAATTCGAATAGATTCTCGTCATGGGTGCGGTAGCGATCGTTGCAACTTATTGGCAGAGATGCAAAATCTGAAATTTACCAACAATTTTGACTGGATTTCCAAAATTTCCGGTGCTCCGGAGAGTTTTATCTGGCATGTGCTCTTTACTTAAAATTATTGAAAAACTAACTTCTCTTAGTAGAATTTATAAGTAACACCTTTGAGTATTGTCTTAATTTTCTCTGTTTGCAGTAGATTCCCAAATTGTCAAGTTCCCCACTTTTCGAGTATTCAAATTATTCCGATTCTGACCCTCTTTCTCTTGGTAGTAGTGCATGAATTAACAACTGAACAGTGGTAGTTTAGTAAAGAAAAAGTAATTGTAAAGTCTGAAAACGGTACTTGACAAGATCGCTGACTCTTCTGGCTCATTGTTATGATGGCCAAAGGATTAAGTTTACAAGTTCTGGGTCGTGAAGAACTTAAGGTATTATTGAAGAAACTTTGGGGTGCGAATTGTGGTGTTCAAATATAAAGGGAAGATAGTTTTCTTTCTCCTGCCTTGCCTTTAGGAAGAATAGGTTTCCGGGTCACGTATTGAATCTAATCTTCTCTTTATTTATTTCTTCATAGCCTCTGGAATTGAGGATGTCTCCTTCATTGTTATTATGGTCTTCGAGTACTCTAGGCATATCTCCGACCTCCTGCTTGGGTTTCCTAGATAGAAGCAGCCCACCAATGTTTTCCACCTGTAAATGAATTCTGCAAACTGTTTCTAGTACCCATTCCTTTCCTATCAGCTTTGGGAATCCACTTTCCTTCAGGAGGACATATCCAGCAGTCTCCAGAACACCAAAACTGGGAGATATAAGAGGTCAATGTTCTACCCGAAAAGATATGCAGCTTATGTGCAAATGCCATGCCCAATTAAATATTTGCGAACCCCAATAGTCTAAGAAGACCCAATGAGCTCTAAAGGCTAGATGGATGGTGGAGAAGAACTATCTTAAAGGATAGTCACTTTACATCAGTTCCATCTCAATGGTCCTTCTCACAATATCACCTTCAATAGATTTCAGTTCCACAAGCCTAATTTGAAGACCAGCTACAGTAGTCCTGTATAGTAGTTCTCTTGCTGCTAAAGTAGAGACAGATATGATATTAACTACCTTGGATTCTAATTAGGCCTCTTTAATGAGCATGATTTAAATTTTTTTTCCATCACTAAATAGTTGCAGTGAAAAAGAACAATGTCAGGGGATAAGGCAGCTCTGAATGACTACCTTCTTAATAAATCAATTCATAGTTTGACCATTAATTATTTGAATTAGGTTGTGCTTGCCTACTTTTATTACTCTAATAGTTCATAATAGAATGGGAAGATACAATAATAAAATATTTTAAAAGGACTATATAAGATTAAATATCTGAAGTATTGTAGTACTTTTTACACTAAATATAAATACTTTTTATATACTTTTCTTTTAAGTGAAAATGTAAGAACACCATAAAAATGTATTTATTCAACATATAGTTTGTACAGACCATCTAAGATTCAATACTCAATTTGATTTCTAAAGATTATCAACATCACAATTAATTATAAATGCTTAGTATAAATATTAATTAAATCAGTCCTAAAAGGTACTTGAGGCCATAATATCTTCAGTACATAATAATTTCATTTAAATTTATTAAAATTCAGATAATTACTTTAATTTGAACATGAACAATTGTGTTTATTTAAGATCACTTAAGTTGGCTCTCTTCTAATTATGTTAATGGTTTAAAAAATTAAATGTTTAAATACACTGTATTTATTAAAGTTATCTGGTATAATTGATTCACTAGGAAAAATTTGGAAAGGACTCACCAACAATGCTTCAGGTGCAGGTCAGGATGGTGGAAACCAGACTGACAAACAATCATTCTCCACTTTTACTGATAAGACTAGATTCTGGTCCTTAATAGTTGAAACAATTTTTCCAGTAGAAAAAGAATTTGGAGATATAAATTATAATAATGAAAAAAACATCTTTTTATATTTTCAACTTTTTGACCATATGGTTTAGGTCATATGTTTCCAAAATGGAGGCTTGCGCCATTCAATTTTTTTTTTTATGAAAACTCATGACCAGTTATTATATTTAAATTTTATCTTATTTTAATCAATTTTGTTAAAAGACTTTTGTAACAAATAAAAACAATAAAAAGAAAAGGAAGCAAAGTACTGCTACAGCCATTGAAGAGTTTCAGTACTTTGTTAGTAAGTACTGTTTCTAGACCAATGGTTGTCCTAGGAGGATTGGACAGGATCATGCTTGCCCATTAGATTTTTCCTCCGTTTGTTATCCTGATGTACGTAATTGATATGATCTATGTTCATATAGATTATTTTATGCATACTTGTATCGGTATTCCTTTCAGGTATACAATTATTGAAATTGCGCCAACTCCAAGTGAACAATCTGGTAGATAAGTTAAGAAAACGAAAGGTATGGATTACACTAGATGTTGATGCTTACTGAAATATTTTCAAAAATTATCCAATAAAACTAAAAACTAATTACTTAAGGAGTTGTTTTAATAAGTCCTTTTATTTTAAATATCAAAAAGCAAGACCGGTCATGTTTCTTATTTTTAAAAGTAAACTAAAGCATTTATTTTCATTACATGAATTCACACAGTTATTGATAAATATGTGAGTACATAATTCCATATACAGCTTTTAGTGCTGGTCGAATAATCATTTCATAAGCAATTTATAGTACTTGTCTGAAGCTTTTAATCTAAATGTCATTTGTCGTAGATTTATTCTAATATCCAAAAAACTTACATTACACATTCTTTATCTAATAAAAAATGACTATATGTTACCAGTCACATGTGTTACCAAACAGATTAAGAATTTTTGGCCTCTCTCTTTGAGGTGTAAAAAAAAAATTTCTCATGCATAATTACTAAGGTATTGTTAAAGGATACTGAACATAGGTCCACCAAAACAAGCGGCAAAACCCATATTTTGCAATCCATGCTTCGCTAACGCAGTGTTTGAAACACAATCTGAAATATAAATTTGTGAATAGCTAATTTCTAAACTACAATATGTGAAAATCTTCAACATTCATTTATTAAAATCTTGGAATATATAGATTGTGTTCAATATTGTAACTGAAGATATTTAGAGATAAAATATATGGTATGTTGATGGATTTACACACAAAATAACTGCATAATTAAAACATTCCATTGAATAAAATATAAAAATTTTTATTGTCATGTACATACCTACTAAACAATTTCCCCAAGAAAGAAGAGTGATTGCCAAAATTGAGCTACTGATTGTAAACCTGGCTCCTATAATTGACAGGTGAAAGATGACTTGTGCAGAAACAAAGCGAATCACAGCAATTGCACAGACAAATCCAAGGTAGGCTAATAGCTAACAATCAAATTCATTATACACAATTAAACTTAGTGGAGTAATTGAGGGACATTTATATAATATAAAAACTAACTTTATTCTATTTTTATTTTCGTAGCAGCATTTGAACAAAGATTAAATTTAAAGAATATAACTATTTATTGACAGTAAAATTTGTCTTATTTTATTGCTATTTAGTGAGAATACTGGACTAAGAAGAAATTAAGTTTAATTAAATAGATATTCTTGGTATTAATAACTGTGTCATAAATATGCAGGTAAGGACTTTTGCATTAATATGCAGACAATCCTTAGAGGTTTTGACACTAAAAATATACCAACAGTCTTAAATCTTATCCATTCTAAATTTTTTCTTCAAATCCAATAAATTAGCTGCTTCCCTATCTTTCAGAGGATTGTAAGCCTTTGGGTTTGACTTGATTTTTGCCATCCTCTATTCTTGACTTCTGATCTGCAACTGTTAGTTATTGTCAAAAGAACACTTCATATCCTTAACCCCAACAAATCCCATCAAATCACCTTTACCCTTCGTCGTAAACCTACCGACTGCCCTAAGTCTCCTTTAATAATGTTGATCTTACCCCTGTGAAACAGATCCGCTACCTAGGATTACATCTGGACAAAGGACTAACCTGGAATCCTCACACAAGACTGAAAAGACAGGAAACTGCATGTCGATTTCGACTATTACAGCACTTACTGGACAAACGGTCTAAACTTCCAATTCATTACAAAAGACTGATCTACATGATTGTAATAAGGCCAATCTGGACATAAGGAGTTGACATTGTGGATCCACTAAACCTTGGAGTTCCTCTTGTATCCAATGATTGCATTGTAAAATCCTCAATGCTTCTTACTTTGTCACAAATAAAATCACACATAAAGACCTTAATATTCCATATGTAACTGGTCTAGCCCGAACCCGATATTACTCCTTCCATCATATAAACTCCCTAACCACCCAAACCCACTAGTTTCTAATCTTGCTTCCTCTTGCATTCTTGACAATCCTCCGAGGTGCCTGGAAAGAAGATGGCCAGGAGACCTGCTAATGTAAAACGTCATTAGAGTGCTACCAATGGGCAGTTTCTCTATACGCCTGTGACACTGCAATTTAACAGAGATAAAAATTTTCTAAATGTATTATAATGTACAGTTGTAAATAGCAATAAATAAAAAATATATATATCCTTAACATCGATTCTTGAGGACCACTAAACCTGTTAACACTCCTTACCGCCACTTACCACAGTTTTCTAGGACAACGATTGAAATGAACTTGCCGGCTCAGATTTTTATAAATATTCTGCCACTCTTTCTAGAATCTGAAACACTCATTTGGATATTGAGCTTCATACTTGAAAGAAAATTCATTTTGGTCCTTTTAATGCCAAAAAGTAAAAATTATGGATACTGAATAATCAGTAGGACAGTATCATATATTATTTTTTCAAAAATCTTTTGACAAACATTCCACGATATATATTTAGAAATATTTTTAGTTGGCTCCATAACTACCGCAAGGATTTGGGGTGAAATCTAAAAGAAAAGAAAAAATGTTGAAGTGGGACCATCACACTACTTTTACTTAACCATTTCAGGCTTATAAAATTTGAAACAAAAATTGTTTATAGTTCTGTTACCAAGTCATTTCGTATTTATAGGTTTATATAAATGTTAAAAACAAATATTAACTTTATTCCTGCCAAGTTTACAACAGTTTAACAAAAGATAATGGAACTATAGCAATTGGGTCTATGGCTTTTCCTGTTCCAATCTGATGATTCTATTTTTCATTTTTTCTCCTATATTTATTCATGAAATTCTTCACTAATTTGCATTTATCCATTGATTAATATTGCTACCAAAGAGAACTGAATTTTTTTTTATTATTTAATGAAGATAAAAAACAAGAAAACCGAAAGAATGTGAAAAATCGAATATTTAAGTACTATTATTAAAATACTCTAAGCACCTGTATCCTAATATCTAATGGTCCACCTACTTGCTAGGATACTAATTGGATATGATACTTACCCAATGGAATCTTGGTTTTGAGTATGTATCAGTAATGAAGAATAGTATAGTGGCAAAAAGTATGCCTACCAAAATTCCGAAAAACCATATCCCAACGCTCACTTGGCCAGCCGACACAGTTATTTCATCATCTGGAAGAGTTAAATTTGAAGGGAATGATATAAGTTTTACAAATACTCAAAAATATAAGCTTATAAATATATATGATAGAAATTACTGGACTATTTATGATTGATTATTTTGTATTCTTGATCGGTAGTAGCGTCAGAATAGGTGGCCAAATCTGGGATAGGGGACCTTGGTGTCTTCGGGAGTAGGAAGAAATGGACGGTTTCATACAACTATTTTGAGGTTTCTCAAATTATGTAAATCCATTAGTATTTATTACCCTTCAAGTAAATCCACGAATAAATACATAATAATCCAAAATTATGAAGTTATAAGAATTAATTTTTAAAAAATTAAATGCTATTAATACAGCATATTAAATTATGTTTTTCAAGTAAACGCATTATAATTAGCAATTAATACAAAATATAAACACGATAAAACGAGATTTCTGACGTCAATCGTTAGGGAACAGATTACAGATTGGGGAACCACATATTATAACCTTGGAAATATTAAGGTTCTACGGTAATGCTATAAAGCGATCTATCGACTATATCTGTCCTCGTATCGATCTATCTACAATATAACATTATGTAACCTTTCCAAATATAGAGTGTGTTTTTCATCCCAGGACAATGCTTATTTAAGTTCCTTGTGATTCCCAAATGATAGTACTAATCTGAATGGAGACGTAACAGGTAACTAGAAAAAACGAACTTGATAAGGAAATAAAAGCGAGATTAGAGGCGTAAATACTTATTATTTTTAAAATTCGAAATTGCATTACTCACATCTTCTGTCCAGAAACTTAAAAGTCAGAATTCACAAAACTATTATCTTTCCTAATGTTCTTTACAGATAGGAAACATGCTCTCTTTCACTAAAGGGAGAACAATGGCATAAGGTTCTTTAAAATAAAGTATCATGAAAAGTATAGAGGCCGAAAAAAAATGGGTTAACCCGAGATTTTAGATAACATGGTAAGATGGTAGATAACAGAAAACCTAGGGGTGTTACCTCCCACCTGTTGAATTATCGTAATATTAAGTGAACAAAACAAAAAAAAAATAGGTAAATTAACAAGTTGAAAGCAGTGTACATACATAAGAAAGAACAGCAAAACTACATTTACAAAAGTTTAATAATAAGAAGAAATATATGTACACAGAATGAAAAAGGAAAAAAAAAATTATTATTATCAATCAATAAAACAATTAAAGGTTGACTTAAATGCTTAACTTAAATGCTTAACCTTATTAACTAAATTTACATTATTATACAAAAGAGGAATATAAAATAAAACAAAATAAAGTTTACTGGAAGATTATTGATTGACCGTGTGTAAAGATGAAAGGAATATGGTCCGGGTGCGGTAAAAAAAAACTCAAATAGTAGAATTATACTATTTTATTGAGCCAAATAAAATAGTATAATTCTACTATTTGAGTTTTTTTTTTACCGCACCCGGACCATATTCCTTTCAAAATAAAGTTTAGTTCGAATCCCACGTACTCCTGGCAGAACACAAGGTTCTCCGATATTTCCTTTCCGGTCACCGTCTCACCTCCTCCAGAAGTATGAAGATGGCCCCTGCCACCGCTCTCCAATCCAGGACGGGCTGAAGAAACGTTGTCACGCGCTACACTATATCCACATTTCTAGTATTAATGACCGTCCATTGAAGTAGTCATATCGCTAGTGTTTTTTTTCCACCATGACAACCATAACACCCCTTGTCTACGCAGATATCGCCAGTGTTTTTATTTCACCATGGCAACTGTAACATTATCTACAGGTAACCAACCTATTCTAATCACGGTGGTGGGTTAACTATTCATTTAAGGGACAACCACGAAATAAAAATCAACTCCCGGGATTTGAACCGGCGCTGCTGCAGTGATGAGGCAGCCAAGATGTATTAATTTTCTCGGCCACAGAAGGGCTCGAATTTAGGGAACTACACTCGGTAAATATAATACAGGTGATAGCTTTGTTGCGAATATGATGGGCGTGTAAGATTGTTGTGTCTAGAAACGAAGGTATCCCTAAAATATCACCGATGGGTAGACGTCGGGAGCGGTAGAGGTGTGAAACTACTCAAGTTTCTATAAACATGTATTAACAATCATCCTTATTTTATTATTTTTGAGGTTATTAGTATTTTTACTTACAATCAAAACAATACAAAACGAGTATGGGAAATAGGAAAAAGTTAATCATGACCAAGAGTTTGCACCAACCGTCATTCCTCTCATCGCAGTTGACCAAGGGGACTATCAGCTTGAGGCCAATTAATATCGGTACCTGAAAAATTTTCTATTATTTTTAACTAATTAACCAATATGTTCAATACTTCTCGTTCTAGTAACAGGAAATTGAATGTCATGTTTAGCAAAAATGGCTTTAATTAACAAACTCAATTTTATTTGACAGTGTTTGGAATGTGGTGGAAACCTGAAACTTCGGTTGGATGTTTCCTACCATTCTTTTCAAGAACAGTCAGAGATAAAGACTAGTTCAAATGTAAACAACTTTTTTGATTGCTGTGCAAGTATCAAAAATATATTGTAATATCGCTCTCTCAATTTTAGAGAAAATAGCACTCAAAGTATTAAATTTGATATAAGAAATCATTTTTGCTTGTTATATAATTCAAATATCAGAAATTGATTCATCATGATATATTACTAATTTCTTAGTCTTTTATTCCCAAGTAGATTCTAAGTAAACTCTGAACCATTTTTTGAAAGGAACTAACACACAATTTTTTGTTTACTTGAAAAAAAAGAAAATGAATTTTTCGTATCTTTATTCCCCTAAATATGGTCTGCAGAGTCATCAATTTTAAATCTTAACTGTATATAGTTATCATTAAAGTAATAAAAAATTAGGGTGAGGTAACTTCTTTGTTTTCTCCCCTTGGATTCTTCCACTAATACACTATTATGAACTGTTTTGAGAATAGGACTTTATTTCAATTTTGTTCAAGTTTGTCTTTTCTAAACTTCTAATGGGTGATTAAAAATCTTAAGACTAATGAATCAATTAGACCCTAAGTACCTCAATAATCATAATTATTTTACGAAAAACTGGCGGATCCGGGCCAATAATCTTTTCAAGTGATATCTCTTCACGAAATTCTTCAATAAGCGGTCTAAAATGATTCCAATTATATCCTAAAATGGTATACAAAGATATTATTGAAATGTTTCATCAACAGGTTTAATCTAATTATTTATGATTATCAATTCACCTCTGAAGTATCTGGGGACGGAAAGTTCGAACCCCATAAGGCTGTATACTCTGTTTGCCTCCTTCCTGAATATAATACCTTTAACGTTAAGAAAAAAAAATGAAGAATTGATCGATTTAAAAAAAATTGTCCATGTAAATTAAATTTTAAATGAAAACCTTCTGCCATTGAAGCTCTATTTTTTCTGTTAGGTATGAACAGCGACCTCTCTCTAGCCATCTTCTTTAGTTTCTCTTCATCTGTCGATAATTGTTAATAATATTCACTTTTTAGTAAACATAGAGGCAGTGTATTTTATAAAATATACATTATATTTACCAGCTATTCTCATTCTTTCCTCTGAAAAAAAAAGAAGCTGTATGCATATGTTTTCATGTATAAAACAAAAGGAAAACCTCAGTTAACTAATTCATATCAGTTATTTGTTTATAGTAATCTGTTAAAATATCGTACTTTTCTTCTTCAGGAGATTATCAGCCACAACGTGCGCTATGTTGATTCCGATGTATATTACATATACTCCCAAAATACCTGAAATTGATTCATTTTTTAAGAATTTTCAATTCAATTCATGTGAATTTTCAAAAAACTCAATTTTCATTCGAAGTTCTAAATTCATAAAATGACCTATACGAAAATAACCTAACAGAACATCATTTAAAGTCGAGTAAGTTTACCAAATATGAGCCCTAAAGTTTACGTTCAATATAACTTAGCGTGATACAATGCATCGAAAAATAGTATATTTTTTTCCGCAAATAACGAAAATCGATATTTTTTAAATTTACTTTATCAAATATAATGGGAACTAATACACGAATGACGCAAAAATTTCTATTAGCTCTCGAGTGAGGAGTTGTAGGGTAGGAGTAGCAATTTCAGAAAGTGGTTCAGTTTTTGCCTGGACTATACAAGAGATATAGTAAATGTTATTAAAAAGTAATTCCCATAAAAGCCTAAAATTTTCACTCATTTTTTGTTTGGAGCTCCACTTACAGCAATTAAAGCTTAAAAGAACTTCGTTTAAAGTAGAGTAAATTCGCTAAAATATGGACTCTGGTTACGTAATCTGTTCCCAAAATAAATTAACCTACTACTCATTTTTCAGTACATTTTTAATTCACATTTTCTAATTTTTTTTTTATGAAATGTTGCTTTATAAAAAAGTATATCTCGAGAACAATAGAACTTAAATAGTTCATCAAGAGCTCGTATTTTAGCAAATTAACTTTAATTTAAATGTTGTTTTATTAGGTTTTCTAGTGTTGTAGGTAGTTTTTATGGAGCTCCGAATGACAAATTAATTTTTTTTAAGTTTTAAAACAGCCACTATTTTTGCAAGTACCATGACTGACTCTCATCTCTTCATTAACAATGCAATAAAGATTCAAAAAATTGCGATCAAAGAATCAGATAATGTTTATTTTTTTGTACGGGCTCTCGACCTAGTAGAAAAAAAAATCTACTATCAAACTAAATCAATTACAATGATGGCTGAGAGAGATTGAAAAAGAGAAGCAATTAAAAGATATCTCATTGATATTTACCAAAATAAATTCACGAACATGTTGATTTTTAGTTGTACGGGAAAAACATTTGGCTTATGAATAAATCTATATCTCAGGGATTATTAGATATATTGATGTCTATTATCACTTAAATTAAAACTGGTTTAATGCACTATAAAGTAGTTTATGATTAGTACTTTCTTAGGAGTTGTAGTTTTCTTAAAATTTGCCAAATTAATTGAAAAAATATTGATTTTTAGATGTTGGGGCTAAACTTTTACTTTGTGAAAAATCTGGTATCGCGCAGGTATCACACAACTTTCACTTAGCACCCTCCGTACATATCTAAATTTTGTGTATGTTGGTGGGCTCGTCTTGAAGTTATCGAATAGCGAAAATTATGAACAAGAGAATTTTATTTTTCTATAGCTCAAGAAATTCTTATTTTAAGATTTATCATGGGGGGGGGGATAACAAATATAAATTTTGTTCCTGCCAAGAACATGACAGTTTAACAAAAGATAACGAAGCCCATGTAATCGGGAAAGATCGGGAGTCTCGACTTTTTCCTTAAGAATCGGATATATCTGTTTTTCTTATATCTCCTTTGTTTATTAATTAAATTATTTAATATTTTGTATTATTCTATTGTTTATTATCACTGATATTGAGAACTGTTTGTTTATTTATTTTTTCAAATAAACAAAACCTCGGGTCCTTTAGAGAAAGGTTCTTCAAAAATTCGTTATTTAATGGCAATTCCGTTCAGTCGATTCTATCGAAAATGTTGCTGTTGCATCCAAGGCATAAATCCGACATAAATAATTAATTTCAGTTACGTACGACTTTTGGTTGTCGAGCTAGGCTGTTCGCAAACATACAGTTTTTGCGAGACTTTATTATTTGGACTAAGAGGACTTCAAAACTTGAATATTATTTGAAAATTCAAATTCGAAATTTTTCACGATAGGAATACTTTCCCTTATTCCATGTATAGACAATTCAAAGTAAAAACAAGATCTGATAGTACAAGAGCCCAAGAGGAGAAAAAAGCAGTTATCTCACCCCAATTTTTGATTAGATTAATGAAAACTATGTTTATTTAATAGTCAAAATTGATGAGTCTGCCAAGTATAGGTAGGGGGAATAAAAAATGGCGGCTGTTTCAAAGCGATAAAAAAAAACAACTAATTTTTCATTCGGAACTCTATATCATGAAAACTACTATTTCTACGAAGGTAAAGGTCAGAAGCTTCTTTATAGTCCATTAAACTAGCTTTAATTTTAGTGCTAATAGATATCTGTACGTCACATAGTTCCTGAGATATAGATTTCTCAAAATAAATTGACTAAATACTAATCTTTCAGTAGATTTTTAAGAAATTTTACTTTTTAACAAGCTATATCTCGAGAACTATTGGACTTAAATAGCTCTTTTAGGGCAATTATTCCAGCAAATTTACTCTTCTTTAAATAATCTTCTCTTAGATTTTCTTGTGTTGTTGGTAGTTTTTAAGATATAGAGCTCCGAATGAAAAATTAACGTTTTTTTAAGGTTTTGAACAGCCGCCATTTTTTATTCCCCCTACCTATACTTGGCAGACTCATCAGTTTTGACTATTAAATAAACATAGTTTTCATTAAAGTAATCAAAAATTGGGGTGAGATACCTGCCTTTTTTCTCCTCTTGGGCTCTTGTACTAAGAGAACCTAATAGACGTACGGGTGTCTATTATCTCCAATTGGCACTAGTTGAGTGTACTACAGAGTAGTTTATAACGTTTGTTTTCGTAGTAGACTCCGTAGTTCATAGCAGTCGCCAGGATATTTGTCAAAATAAATTCACAAAATATTTTGATTATTCCATGTTTGGAAAAAATAAACTTATTGTATATGAAAGATCATATCTTAGGAATCATTGTTAAAGCCCAAAAGTGTAGTTTCTTTTATTTTTTAATTCAAGTTTTATTTATTTCCAATTGGTTTTTACTTTTTGTCAAATATACGTTAATTTCTTTTTTTTTTTTTTAACAAGTCAGTTTGATTTTTGTAATTAAAATTTATATTCAAAAATTTATTATAAATAGTATACAGCACAATTAGGAGCTGTTGTAGGATTACTACCTGGATAGGGACCGATAAAGCTGTCTGCAGTTAGTACTGGCAAAGATTGGAGCGGTCAAACTTTTTTCTCGTTCTCACCTCCAGCTCATCACGGCTGTTTCTACCGAATGCAAGATCGTCTTATTTCTACTAACTCGACCAATCGTCCATCTCGGATGAGATTAGAATTGAAATGTGTCAGTGATGAGCATATTGGCCCCCCGGCCATCTCTGAGTGACTATTTTATTTCATTTATTTATAATATAATTTTATTAAATTGTATATAATTTGGATGTAATTTTTTTTTTATCATTTCATTTTCTTTATTATTTTAATGTTTTTTATGAGATTATTTTCAGGTGTTCCGTTTTTATATTTATCCCCAGAACCAGCAAACATTTATTCTGGAGAATTGTTTTTCAATCGGGAAAAACACCTCACCCTAACAATCATTGAAAGTAAAAAGCTCTATTTGGGCTTATATTTTAGGGAATTTACTTTCCTTTAAATAATATACTATTAATGTTTATAATGTTGTAAGTAGTTTTAAAAATGAGGGACATTTTTGGTGTTTTTCTCGAAAAAAAAAATAAACTTCAGGGGGGGGGTGCATCATGAACACTTTATTCTTTCCTTCTTAATGTCTTTTCCTTCACACGTTGAAAAGCCTAGGTAAAAATTGAACCATTTCAGTAAATCACACATAATTTATTTTACTTAAAAAAACTAATCCTTTTTTTTTTAACTTCTGAAACAGCCATCATTTTTTAGTTCTCCAACAGACAATTTAAGAGTTGGTAAAGTAATCTAATTTGACTCTAAACTTTCCACAGTTTTCATCAAACTAATAAACAATTGGAGTGAAACAGCAAGGTTTTTTATTCTTTTAGGCTCTTAGACTGTACAGTTTACTTACGCCATATATTGATTTTTTTCTAACCATAATATTTGAAATTGGTTTTTAATTATGTGGTAAAATGTTTGAAGTTTGATAAAATATTTAGTCAGATTCCAATCTAGTACTAATTATCGTCCATAAAAGTAATTTTTGTTGTACAATCGATTGGTAAATTAATTAATTAATATATATTTTTTTCAATTTCTTGAGACTGGTAATAATTTATTCAATAAATCAAAATTGAATACTTATATAGTCTCAACACTTTTTTTTACATCAATAGCCCAACGTTTCGGCCATTTCGACTATTTCTAGTTTATTTATATGGTAGTGATAGTATGGATTGAAAATTAAAAGTTTTAAATATTTATGAATTTTTAGAAAATAGGGTGTGTTTGACTTAGAATTAATGATCTGGGTAGAATAGCATGCAAAACAATTTTTAAGTTTTGATGTGAGGTGAGAATTTGTATTGAAGATTGTCCTTGAGATGGCCGAAACGTTGGACTATTGATGTAATAAAAAGTGTTGAGAGTATACAAGTATAAAATTTTGATTTATTTAATAATTTATTTATTTATTCTCTGAAATAAATTGACAAATTACTTATAATCTTAAAATTCTTTCTTGAGACTGGCAATTTTTTACTAAATAATTCAAAACTAGTCCAACATGCAACCAAAAACCAACATATTTTTGATTTTGAAAATACACTCATTTTACATAAAGAGAATAATACATACAAAAGGAAAATACTGGAATCCATTTACATATCTGAAAATATTGATTACACAGTAAACTTCAAAACAGATACGAGGAATTTAAATCAACATTATGCAGAGATATTAAGTAAGATTAACTTATAAATAATATAGGATAATTTATATATGGATAATTACAGTTAGCCTTGATAGGAATTTTGCTAATGTAATAAAGAGAAAAAGTGACAAAAATGTAATTATGATAAATAATTTTTTAAATGCTTGAACTGAGTAAAGGAAGGTTACAAGTGAGGTTGTAATAAAAGTGTATAAATAGTGGTAAAAGAGAAATAATTTGACTGTGATTTTTAATGTATTTTTGACATATTAGGTAATTAAACAAATGTGAGATATACTGATTAACAAAAAATAAGTTTACCTAATGGTTTTAATGTTGTTCATAGATATAAATGTTTTGACCTGGGCAGAATAGCCTGTATGGAGTTTTTTAAAATGGTTAAATGATATGTCTCATAGTAAATTTAGGTAAGGTAAATTATAAATAATAATGTTAAATAATTGAATTGATTGTAGGATCATACATATAATGGAAACTTTTTGTAGTAGATTGTCCCTGAAGATGGCCGAATTGGCCGAAACGTTGGACGTGTAAATGAAATAAATGTTTTGTGACAAATTACTTCAAAGAACATACTTATCTCAGTAGTCTGTCTGACTATACTTACATAATGCATGAGTAAGCGTGTAATATCTGCAATAAAAACACAGGAATAAAATCGTATAGGTGACAAGATAGAAAAATACGTTTCTCAATAAACCCAGCTTGTCGACTTTAAAAGGCCTCGTGAACAAAATGAGACCTGATACAAACGTAGTCACGAACAATCCCGATCCTGAAATTTATTAAAAATATAATTAAATCTATTTTAAGGCTTAATTTAATTTTATTATTCACCTCTCAGTGGTTTATTGCAAGGAATTGATGAGGTGTTAACAATTTGAGGAGTATTTGAATTCGAGAAATTAATTTCAAACACCGTCTGAGCAGTCTAGTTGGAACTGTATAAATTCAAACCTCACATCCAACAATTTAAAAACTTTTTGCAGGCTATTCTCACTATCACTCTCATCTTAATATTGTATTTACATATAAATTTTATTGATATTAATGACCTGGGCAGAATAACCTTTAAAAGTTTTTAAATTGTTGAAGTTGTAGATTTATATTTAAAATGCCAGTTCGGCCTAAACGTTGGACAGTTAAGGAAATAAAGTGTTTTGAGGGTTAACTTGGATATAAATTATTTTATTCAAACAATTAGAAACTAAGAGAAATTCTTGAGCGTAACTGTCCAAAATAAGAGTTTTGAAATTTTCAGCATTTTTATTGTACTGAATAGTTTTTATAAGAAAAATAATGGATGGTGTTTGATTCCCTAATTGCATAAAGAAGAAACTTGCACGCAATGGAAATTGTTTATTGAGTAGATATTTTAGAACTATAAATGAATTTTTTCCGAAATAGATACGATATAGTCACATAACGATGGAGTGAGATGCCTCTTCAATCCGCGCTCCGGGATGTAAGATTTAGAATTTAGTCATCGTAATTAATAAATTTTAAGAATGTGTTTTTCATTGAACCGATTCAGTAATTTTTTTATTTTTCCTCAATAATTCACTCAGACTACTTTCTCGAGCGTAACGATTTTGGAAAGCGAGACTAGTAAAGTTTATAGTTGAGCGTTTTCTGAACCGTATGAACTTTCTTTTTATCAACCAAATCACCAAATTTGTAAATGAGGTAAATCTTTTTGATGATTTTTTTCAACATATGATTATATCATGTTTTAATTAGTGCAGTATGTATAAAAAAAAAGTATATTTTCCTGTTAAAAAAGTAGAACCAATAATTTCGGCTGTTCTGATTTTATCTTTGTTTTCCAATTTTTAATTTTTTTTTCGTTTAAGACTCCCATTGGAGTCCTATACTGCCTAACTATGGTGGGGGTCAAAGTTCTTCATTTTGTGCGACCGCTACTGAATGAAAAAAGTTGACGCCCTATGCCGGATTCGAACCGGCACCGCCAATAGACAACAAATTGGTAATACTGAGTCTTAACGACTGAGCTATGGGCAGCCCCAATCTTTAATTTGTGTTTCCCAAAGGGATTGAGTTCATAATTAAACATAAGGGTTCTACTTCCGAGTTGTACAGAAAGAACCTTGAGTATTTCAATTTAAAAAAAAAAAACAGTAATGTAATAATGTTTCAAAACTAAACTTTGTTTTAATAAAAACAAACACTTTTTTTAGGGGAACAGACACCCTGTTGTTGGTATGGGTCTTTCAGTACTACAGTCCCAGTATGATTTTATTGTGTTAGATTTCATAGCTGCGGAATGGTCAAATTTTTATCATGAAACTTATTTAATTCCCTAGTGATGCCAGTTGAAAAATGTATGGATGGTGCCCGATAAAGGATCGGGTGCGCCCATGTAGGGGCTACTTAGGATAGCATTACCATAACTTTTAAAAATGTTAACCGAACTACCAAAGTAATTTTTAAAATAAAATAAACTTTCTGAAATACATAAAAGTAAGGAATTCCAAACTAAAACCAGAAACAACTGTTCTTATATTTAAAACAATCCTCAGGCCACTGCTGATGTACGGCTGTGAAGTCTGGGGAGCGGCATCATTCACGAAAAGAAAAAAAAACTACAATCTTTTCAAAATAAAGTCCTAAGAATCGCAGTTAATGCTCCTTGGTTCATAAGAAATAGCCAATTGCATCGCGAATTACAAGTGGAGTCAATAGAGGATTATATAAAAAAAAGGTTCATGAAGTTCCACTTTAATTCCGACAGTTAAAGGAGCAGTTTGCCTACAACCTGGGAAGCCCAACCTCAACCCGAAGAATGAAGCCCAGACTGCTGCAGGACATTCTTTTATAAATTTTTAATAAATATAAAATTAATTCATAGTCATACTACCTCTATTTACATATTATTATTATTCATTATTATGTTTTTTCTCTTTTCTTCTCTCGTCCCTTTTTCAAATTAACTTGTTTCTTTTTACTACAAGAAGACAATTGTTTGTTTTATTTAAGTGTACCAATATCATTATTTTTTGTTATTAATTTTACTTTCCTCTTTTATTAAGAAGCATTATTCTTATCTATTTTTTTTCTTTTAATAAGAACATTGTATATAGTTAGGGGTGTCATTTGTATGACTATACCCCCTCATAATCAACTGTTAAAAAAATATATATAATATAAGTTATATCAACCATGTAAGGCCCACCAGGCCGATCTGGTATAAAAATTTAAAAAAAAAAAAAAACATAAAAGTAAAGTCTGCTTATTACCTGTTAGACTCGCAAAGACTATTTCTGGATGATCCATTTCTGCTCCAGCATAAGCTGAAAAGAGATCTGGAGCACCGTTACCGAATGCTAGGATGGTAACTCCAGCTAGACTTTCTGGTAAATTGAGGGTATCCGCGATTACCTCCAGGTTAGGGCATACACTTAAACAAATGGCATCTTGATCATTGTTTAGATTTAGGATTGGACTAGGTTATCGTAAAGTAGATATAAATAATGTTTACATTTTCATTAAAATTTAATTCGATATTTAATTTTTTTTTTGTTAAAAATAAAAAGGTTTTTGCATAAAGAGCATAAGGTTAGAAATTTTTGGTTTTACAGTAAAAAGTTTTTTTTTTTCAATGAAAAAAAAGAAGATTATTGTCTGAAAGAATCCATTCACCGCGAAGAGTGAATCGGTTAATCTAGAAGAATCAAATCACCTATCTCTAGTTTGGAGTGCTCAAGGGACTCCTACACGGTCAGTTGGAATGTCAGTTAGACTGATGTGAATCTTCCAAGATGACAGACCTACGGACGCTTACTAGTAAATGGAATATCGAACAGTAAGGACTTTGAGCAATGTCTCTTTCCATTCGTAATAAACAGAAACCTTGTTTAGAAATTTTGGGATTTGCCTACAAGAAAAAAGTGAAACGCAGAATACCAAATAAAATTTCTTTCAAATCTCTTCACAGCAAATTTTGGATGATTTGATCTCAAAAGTTTCTCAGTAATCCATCCGTCTTATCCTTACACGATCTGATGAACGTTGATTTGACTATTATTCCGACTGAACATATAAAGGTACCTTTAGATACTTAACATAAACCTATTATCTTATTCTATGCCCCCCCTCTTGTTGGTTTATATAAATA
This sequence comes from Halyomorpha halys, assembly GCF_000696795.3. Lineage (NCBI taxonomy): Eukaryota > Metazoa > Arthropoda > Insecta > Hemiptera > Pentatomidae > Halyomorpha > Halyomorpha halys. The sequence continues at coordinate 549,147 of NW_027116111.1, read as the reverse complement.
ATATATATTATAATAATAAACCTTACATGAAGCTACTCAGTCAATAAAAATAATCATATTTTAATTGAATAATTGAAAAAATTGGGAAATTTTTATTATTTTTTATATTGTATATAAGGTGCTGGGTGGAAAGAAAGATAGAAATAATCTATTTTATTAATCTATCCATAGATATTTTCTATTGTATCTGTAGACGACATTATATTTAGACATATCTGTGTAGGATCAAAAATTTTTTTTTTTTATTATTTATCAATTGTTGGAGAGAGGAGTTTTGGGGACTACTTGAAAATGCTTAAATCAATTCTAATTACTTTACTATACTTACAATACATCAGCTAGTATGGATGTAAGATAAAACAATATAATCAGTGTGAAGAACTGAAAAAAGAGGAAAGTTAAATATGCAGCTACATACTGTAAGGAGTGTTTAAATACAAATAAATATATTACCAAGAATAGTACACCGATAAATGACCATTCTTCTGGGTATTCACAAAATACCCAACTGAAAGGATTGACCAATGGGGCATTAGCTACTGCACAATCATGTGTATTGTAAACGAAGGCACATCTTTCTTCATAGGGTATTTGCATTACATACTGGCATGTATCCTACAATATATGACTAAGTGAATGATAAAATCTTATTCGTGTATTTTTGATTTATTTTCTCCAAAAATAATAGACTGTATTGAAGGTTATTAGAGTTAGTTCTTGACTCCCTGGGAATCATCCACCACCACATGCATGGAAATTAATGAGTGGGGGAGTTATCCAGAGGAGGGATGGCATGCATGCATAGCATATCCTATTTGTTGTTTTATTTATCTATTTACTACTTTGTTATTTTTTATATTCTAATATTTGTTATATAGGGGAATATGTTGATAAAATGAAATGAGGGTTGTAAAATAGAGGGGAAAGAAAAAAAAAAAAAAAAGGGAATAAAGAATAAATTGAAAATATTGTATTTAGTCTGTAGACTGATATTAATTGTAAAATAATAATGTATGGAAAAAAAAATGTTATCTTTCTATTATATGTATCATATCAAAAAAATGTAATTTATAAATTTGTATATGTCCAGTCACGGATTGATCAGTATGCTGTGTAATGTAGCAACCCGATGTATTTGGGCAGCATGATTGAATAAATTTCTTTCTCTGTGTGTGTATATTTCAAATCTCTTTTACCTCTTGAGAGTTTAAGGGATGCCTGATATAAATATACGCTACATTTAGGCACGTGTGTACCAAATTAGCTGATTGAGGCTGTATGATTATTTTCTAGGTAAAGCAATGCCACAAAGGAGGAGGAAATGAAATAAAAAAATATCTTTATTCTGGGACTAAGTCCCCTAAGGAAAAATACATATGGACAATGGAATAATATATGAATCATTTATAATTTAGCTATGAATTTCGAAATATGAGATTATCTATTTAAATTTTACGGTGGAGGCAAATAAATAGCTGGTGTTTGAAGGAACTTGAAGAAAAGAGGCATTACGGATAGAAATAGGCAAGGAATTCCAAAAGGAGGGAGATCGAACTATATAATATAAATTTGGATTGGTTGGCTCTCTGTGCTCGTGGAGTGAATACAGGAACGTGAGGCAAGGAGATCAGTGATATAGGAAGGTTTATTATTTCTTATTTACTTAGGGGATTGGAATAGGAAAGAAACAGATCCAGAAATATGAGTGCGTCTGAAAACCCCAAGGATAAATCTTATAAAGAATTCATAAGGCTCCTTCAAGTTCATTCGTGAGCCCCTCATAATTCAGACAACTATAAGCACAATAAGAGAGGAGACGAGTATTGGAAGGATTGGTGGATTCCTGCCTAAGGATAATTTCTTTCAAAAATGAAGAAATTTTAAGAGGAGATAAATTTTAGTGAAAGTCTTTTCTTAAGCATAACAAAGCAATTAAATCATTTATCATTTCTTTCCTTTTCAAAACTGAAGTTAAAATACAACGTTAGTTTCGGAGCTCTAGTGCTCATGTTTTTTTAATGTAAAATTGACGATTAACCATCGATTATCGCCACCATATAATATTAACTGGATGGCATTTCGTTAAACGAAATTTTCTTTAAAATAGTTATAAAGATAATCAAATGGTTTTGTCATTGAATGTCGAGTTATTGCCTAGGATGCCAACAAGTTATCTCGTAGTTTGACTGATCAATTGTTAATTTTCCGTATTTCAAAATATTTACGAATTTCATTGCAGCTGCACAAATGTGGCAAGTAAATCAACTACGAAAGCTGACGACATAAACAAAGCGAAATAGATTATGAGAAAAATACTCTCATGAGTTCTTTGGCGACTGAATGATATTTTCTTCATATGGCATGTAACTTATATAAAGCAATCGCAGAGATTGAGAATTGAATAAAGAAAAAAAGAAAAATATTGAAGATATGCGAATACCCTGTGAACTAAAAATCCTTTCCTAGTGACAAGGGCAACATCCTGCAGGAAAGAGACAGCCGTTTATTGTACCTAGTTCACAACCATTCTATTCAGTATTTTATAAATTGTTTCAATTTACAGTTTATTTTTATTTTTGTTTTATAATCTTTTCTGTGTTCCTTAATTCCTACCCAAAGAAATGTTTACAGATTCCATTTGTAGCTAGTCATATTTTAAATAGTAATATTTTATAATATTTGTATTTTTGAAATTTACACCGAGTTTTCTTTTTTTGTAGTTAGTTATATTTTAGCAATTAGTTTGTTTTCTTTTCTTTTATACACTAATAATTTTCTTTTCCTTTTTAGTATTTTTTTTTTTGTTATCCTTTACTTATATTATTGTTTGTTATTTTATTTACTATACCAGCCTACAACGTATGTCTCTGGGCTATAACAGTTGTAAATAAATAGATAGGACAACGCTAAGCGTGTTTGGAGAGAAAACTAGAAGACAACTGGGTACTCTAAAAAAGCTAAAGTAATTGGGTCTAGCCCCAAGGAAGTAAAAGGAGTTTGAGACTGGAATATTTGGTACAATTTGTGTATTTCAATTGATAATGAATATACCAAGATCTATTTCTAACCCCTGACTAAAGAGAAAATGGACACAGGAGGGACCCTAAATACGATGATGGTGATCTGATATATTGTAATGATAGATTGGTTTAAAATACCAAAGCAAGGATGGAGAGGTGGGGAGGGAGGGGGTTAACTGTAGAGATCCACTCAGTAAAAGTAACCTATCCAAGAAGATTTGAACACTTTTCCTATAGGAATACAGTATACAATAACTGGGGGTGGAGGCTGTGGGTTCTACTCCCTTCTCCCTTGGTAGGAGAGAATAAGCTACACCAGCAAGGCCTCAGTAGAAGAGCAAGATTTATTTTGTAGGAAGAGTAGGCTGTGTGCACAGCTATGTAATGTTTGTCATATGCAGCAATGAGTTGTACCCACTGCTGCGAACACCCGTATTGTTTAATAGGCAGGGTAGGGTGATAAATAAATAATAATACAATAACTGGGTCCTCAAGGGTGCGAGTTATGAAGGGGTCTGCACTTTAGAATCAGAAACTATTATAACCAGCCTCAATCTTAATCTTATACCCTCAAAAAGATTATTAGTAGATGATAAATCGTATGTTTCTTCTTTTTCTTACCTTCGGAATTTTCATCAAACCATCAAGATGTACAGATTTTAATGTGCCATTATTTAGCTTATGAACAATATTGATTACATCATATTCCATTTTGATAGTTCTAAACTAATAACTAAAATATACTAACAGAAAAACATTTTAAAAAACACTAAAACGAAAGCATCTGTTGTTTTTAATTTATTTAAAATATGTTAATGCAAAACATCGTTTAGAGACCTACCACTAAGTTACTTGGTAAATATAAAATTGAATCGGCCTATTAACGTTGAGTGAAGTTTTAAGCCAAGTCCTCACTAGTAAGTATTTGCGATTTCGGTCTCAAGACATCTAGAATTTGTCTATGATCACCGGTGGACCCTGTGGCGTGCTAAGCGGAGGTTTGTAGTAGTAGGGGTATACGGCGCCTCGGGCATGATGGAAGAATGGAATGTAATAAAGGTAAAAAAAAAAAAAATTAACATATCTAAAATTTGAAGTTTAGATTCAGAACTTCAAGACTAAAGTCCGTTGGAAATATCTGCAGCTCGTTTTTCATCATTGAACCCAATAACGAGATTATAGCAATAGTCGACATTCTTAGAGAATTGTCTACGAATCTCTCTGAAAGATTGGATCAGCTTGAAGAAGAAGATATTTTACCAGAGACTGCATGCTGTGAGCTAATCTGAAGCTATCCAAAAAAAAAGTCCTCTTCTATAAAAATACTTCGGTTTTTTGGGGACCTAGATTTTCAAGAATTTGTACCCAATAATATTGGATTCTATTAAAAAATCAATTATAAAATCGAAAGACTTTCCTGACGTTATTAACAGGTTTGTCAAGGCTTAATTACTTGAAGTAAGGGTTTAAAATAACTATTGCTTATCACTAAATTTTTATTTTTGGTTATTAAAAGTATCAATTAACAAATTTTTATAAAATATTTATTTCAATCATATCCTATCTACATTATTTTTTAGGTCATTTCAATTGTATTGTTATTGTTGAATTCTCCCCCTCCTCTACAAAAAAAATATATATATAGTCTTTTGCTATCAATGAAGATCATCAAAAGCTGTTGAGTCTACATTTCATAACCGCTTTAGAACACAGTTTAGGGGATCTGTATGTAAATATACCCTTGCATTTAGGAATTTCCAGCTGCCCCATTTGGAAAAAATTGAGTTGAAATTGGGAAAGTAGGGTTCTTTTATAAGGAACACACTAAACGTGGGGGTCAGTTTTGATCAACATTTCCTTGTGTCTAAATGTTTTGTAGCTTTCTTCAAGGTTTGGCACACCTCTACAACCAGAAAATAATTACAATCTCTTCTTAACAAATTTTTATAAGTTAAAATACTACTGAACTAGTTGCATAATGGAATCAATCACTTTCTTTCTCTTCGTTTTAGAAATATTTTCTTTATATCTTAGGAGTTAAAGCCCAGCTTTATTGCACACATACAATATCAGGAGAACTGTTATTAAAATTTTCATCTTCATAGACAGTGTTATTTTTTGTGGTTGAGTGATGAATGAGTGAGAGAGTGAGTGATAATAATAATTATACTTACAAAATGACTAAATATCTCCTAATCCTGTCTAATAAAATAGATGAACAAAATTTATGATAAAATGGAGGAGAAATTCAGAATAAAACAAAACATCAAAGCTATAGTTGGTTTATTTTAATACAAAGTATAATTTCTAAATAAAGTAAATTTTCTCACTAATTTGAATAAGATTAATTAGTAACCTATATGCATGCATATATAAAATTAGTAATGCATACTTTCTATTTAATATCATTTTTTCTTAATGGGCTAATATATTCAGCAAAAAAACAGTATTATGTAACTTTTTCCTTTAATAAGTAACACACAACATTTAGTTATGGAATTGTAAGTTTGAACATTGTTATTGTATGACTTGTGTTCATCATAGAGTTAAAAGTACTGATGATGAATATTGGTTTCTACATTGAAAGTGGAGGGATTCAAATCCATTAAATGTCTTCTTGGCCAGGACTTTTACAGTATTTTGTTACACAGAGGTGTTTGTTAAGTTTCACTGTAATAGTAAGAAAAAGAAAACTGATAACAATTAAAAAGCTCCAGTATTTACACCATAAATCTGGTAGGAGATATAAATCAGGAAGTTTTGAAACAATATTATTGCAAAGTCAGCATTTTTCCTGACCTCATTTTCCTTCTCTGATATATACTAGCTCCAGTATAATTCAATTTATCTCTTATCTAGTTCTCTGGTTCAAGTCTGTCAATTCTGTCACTAGTTCATTAGATTAATTCATGTTATTTAGTCTTACAAGTTAGGGGACAATGTCAACTATTTCTTACTGTAAGTAGTTTTTTCTCCCCTATTTTCCCTCTTGTTATAATATTCTTTATGTTTAATATCAGAAAAATATATAAAGCAGCATATAACAAGTACAAACAGAGCCTTCTTATCTCTGTCAAGAATATTGAAATCCTGAAAAATCTGAAACTGAGGGTGTATAATGCCAGGGAACCTAGAAAGCAGAATAGAGTGATTTGAACGGAAAGTCCAGACAATTACAGGAGCGATCGGGGATCAGAGCCTTAGCATAAGGAGGAGAAGAACTAACTGTGGACTGTTCGCAGAGACTGGCAACTCTTTTAATATTCAAAGATTCAACTGCATTGATATAAATAACTTATTGTTATTACTTAATATTGTTTATTTTTATACTATCAATTATGTAAAAAATATAATGTTCTAGCTGTTATGGAATCCTATTTATATCCCACTCATTCTCATGAGCTATATTAATCTGAATTGATTTATTGACAAATTGAAGTATTATATATTGTAATTATTCTATAAAACATGTTTACCAACTTTTTCTATTTTATAAAAAAAGGTGTGACCAAAATTATCAATTAGGTATTACAGTTTGCAAATTTATTAATTCAATGACAATATTATTTTCATTATATTCAGATATAATGTTTCTCATTAATGCCTGGCTTGTAGTATTTATTAATTCAGAATAGTATTGTAAATAATAAACTGTAATGTAACAGTTATTCAACAATTACTTACCTATTTTAAAAAATTATTGCCTCGCTCCAAATTGTCATTTAGATTATGTATAATGAGGTGTTGATAGTTGACTATAGATTAATATGATGAGAAGATTGTCAGCAAAAAATACACAAATAAACAAAAACTTATTTATTTGGGCCTAAGATTCGAACTGAATTTCAGGTCATGAGGGATGCTCCGGCAGATTACTCTATGCAGATGACTAGACTGAAAATCTTCTGAGGTATCCCTGATAAAGGCCTGAAATTAAAGTCGAAATATCGGCACAAATAAATAAGTTTTTCTTTGTGTTTTTTTGCTGACTGCACACCCAACCATTTTCTCCTCAGAGATTATACATAGTTTGTTAGGTATATTAACACTGTTTGCTAGTAGATACTATTTACTACAGGCATAATTGTAACTAGGTAATGATTATTCTAAAAAATAAAATAAAAGGTATAAGAACAGAGATACGATCTTAAGTTTTCTTATCTATGTCATTTCATTATAACTAAAAATTAATAATTAGTGAACATAATACACATATGACTTTATTCAAGAAATAAATAAGTTATTTCTTTATTTGCTGTGCAATATGAAACAAAATTTTAATAATAAACTTGAGAAAGCCAAAAAAAAAATAATAACTGGACTGTCCAAGACCTATAATAAACATGTTATAATAAACATTTTAGGAATTGGCAATAACCTAAAAAACGGAAGGATGCAGTAGTGTTGGGTAAGAAATAATTTCAATACTATATTTTTTATTTATTTAATACCAGATCAGCCTGCTGGGCCTTACATGGTTAATATAAGAACTAAAATTTGAAAAAGCAGAAATAAAATTACAATTATAGATAATTATAATTTCAAATACTTGATGAACTATTGTAACTGTAATTGTTGTTCACAATTTAATTCACTCAACACTGGTGGTGTTGAAATCTTTAGTCTAAGCACTCCAATCCTTACTTTCATCATTTCATCTGATTGACTATCAGTAACCAGCATAAAAACAGAATAGTCTTATTTACAAACCTCAAAGGTGCAAAATAATTATTCATGGCTCCAACAGCTGTCATTAAAATTTATTTTTTCTTGATTGACAAATGAAAATAATAAATTAACAAGCCTTTTAGGCCATTATCTGATAGCCCTAATAATTTTTTTTTTTAAGTTCAGAAGTGGTATAGAAATAATAAATATATAACTTATAAATCAGTACCTGGCACAGTAAAGAGAAACAGATTATGTAATTTAATTTTCCCAAACATAGATCTACTGGCAATTGATTAACGGAAAATACTTTTTTCATTATTATTAGCACAACCTCAATTTCTTATTCAATCCAATATCCTAAAGTTCTCATATTACCAAAAGTAGATCTTTAACATATTTGTTAATAGTTATAACTATTTTTAGCCTAATTATATACCATTATAAGAAAATCTCACGATATTACCTATTTTATTGGTCATTTGCAATAGCTTAACCCTCTAATTTAGTGGTTCATAAAATGGGGTGCCGTGAACATATACCATTAATTATTAGTGCCGCATGCAAATGCCAGTGCTGTAATAATTAATTTTGACAATGATTTTGCAATATAGAAGTTGAATCCATTTATAAAAATGGCAAAATCCACATCTTGCCTATGAAACATTTATTATTCATAGGACATTTAGACTTGGAAATAAATACATAATTTAGAAGTGTTCAATGCGTTATTGATTCTTCATGGGTTGTAATGGTGCTTTTATTTATTTTTTGTATTTAGGCATCTATTATTAACGATTACCTATTTAAAGTATTATACTGTAGTATAATATACAACAACGATGATGTGGCGAAGAAAGCTTGGAAAATACTGTCAAAATGTAAAGACAGCTCTATATGTAAGATTTATGCGATGTGTAGTAGTCTAAAAATAGCAAACATTTTCAGTGCTAAATAATTCCAAAATACTATGCCTGAAAGCTTATCTTGCTTTTACTTGATGTTAATCAAATTTTCCTCATGAGACCAAAATTAGCTATGTACAATCACTAACTACTTTCTAATATACAAATTTTCACAAATTAACCATTTACTCCAAAAAGTAAAAAAATTGTTTAATATAATTGTTAATCAAATTAATGTATAATTGTTAAAGTATAAACAACAATTTTAAAAAAAGATGGACTAACAGATCTTTTACAACAATCCAATATATTCATTGAAAGATTGCATTAATTTAGCATAGTCAAAGTAAAATTACAACATATTTCAAAAGCAATATTTTATTGTTATTTATTATTTCATAGTTTATTATATTAACAGGAGCATAAAGGTAACACACAGTTATCCATTCATAGTAAATAATAACTAATTAAGAACACGCCCAAATAAATATAATTGAAAAATATACTCCACTTTTAATTCCAAAGAATAAAAAAAACGATAAAATGACAATTCAGAATTTCAAGAATGTAAAAATAATAGTTCGACTAACTGCAAAAAGATAGCAGCACAAATCAAGGAAGGTAGAAAATAGTAGTTCCAATTAATATCACTAGAGGCCAGCACCAAACAGCTGATTCCGAAGCCTAGATACAGCTGGAAAATATTTACGATAATAGTTCAAGTAACAGTTTAAAGATAGCAGCACAAATCAAACAAGGTAGAAAATAGTAGTTTCAATAACCACCGCAAGAGACCAGCACCAACCAAACAGTTGTTCCGGAGTCTTGCACGAGAATTCTTTTTTTGTATTAGGATAGTAGGAACTTATAGGAGCTCATTCAATCGAGCCGACACAAAGAGGCCCTAGACATTGTCCGAATCATTTAGCTCCTATAACTTCCTACTCTCCTAATAAAAAATAAAATATTTTCTGCTAACTTCGGAGCGGCTGCTTGGATGGTGCTGGCACCTTGTGGTGGTTGTTGGAACTATTATTTTCTACCTTTCTTGATTTGTGCTGCTATCTTTTTGTAGTTAGTCGAACTATTATTTTTACATTCCAGAAATTCTGAATTGTCATTTTATCGTATTTTTTTTGTTTTATTGATTGAAATTAAAAAGTGTATGCATTTTTTCGTTTATATTTATTGAAGTGTGTTCTTAATTAGTTATTATTTACTGTGAATGAATAAATATACGTTACTTTATGCTCTTATTAATGTAATAAACTGTGAAGTAGTAAATAACAATGAAATATTGTTTTTCAAATATATTGTTATTTTACTTTGACTATGTTAAATTGATTCAACCTTTCTGTGAATGAATGTTATAAAAGATATTTTAGAAACTTCAAATAATATAAGAATTTAATCCTGATTTATGTAATAAGTTGTAAATCAGTTCTGTTATAATGAATTAACCATTTACATGAATAAAGAGAGTTAGGGTTTTAACATCTTCCATAAGAATGTATGCTTTATAATTTCTTATTATAAATGAAGAAATAAATAAAGATGAGCAACTGTGCTATTAAAAATATGATTTAACTGTGAATAAAAGAATCCGGAAAGAAATTAGATAATAAAATATGGTCATTTAAAGTATAGCATTATTTGAATTATGTTATGATAGTTAAATAGTTCGAATTGATAGTAGATAGTTTATACTTTCTATGAGTTTGTCTTACATTGGGTCTCATTACTTAGTTGCAAATAAGTTTTGTCATGAAAAATTGAAAAGAATGCTATTTATACATTGAAATTAATGATTGAGAGAAAATTCTAGATTTATGTTTTCGACATATTTTTTTGAGGATATATGTCCCAAAACCTTGTCATATATGAAGAAATTAATATAGATGATTGTTTCTTTTTGTTTTTACTTAGCAACACCAATGGTTCTGAAGAAGAGATCTGCAGACTTTTTTAAATAGTTAAATTAAATTTTTAATATTACCTATTGAGGAGTTGCCAAACTGGTTGCTGCAGGTGAGTATCACTGTCTTAAAATATACCCCCTCCTCCCCCCCAAAAAAGTAATAATAACCTAAATTAAAATAACAAATATACAGTGCATTCCAGCATTTACTATGCACTGCTTTTTCTTCTTTTCCTGTATATTCAACTGCTCTAAGAATAAATGTGCTGATATATATTTTTTTAGGCCCACCTGGGTGTTGTTAAATTTTTTATCTCAAAAGTTTAGGAGTCACAGCCCTAACTAATTTACCATTAATCCAATCCAGTTTAATCAAATTAGGCTAACAGATAATGACTAATTATATTATTAAATATAACAAAGTAGGTAACAACATAACAACACTATTATTCAACATTTATATTTATTACACATAGATCAATTATAAAACAATATTGTTTTGGTATGGTTCTCTTAGGCTCGCTAGAAGAAGCAGGTACCTGTTATTTGCACTAAATAATTTATCATATGGAAAATATTTTTACTCCACATATCTTATCATGAATTTTATAAACCAAATGCTATAAAGAAAACAAGATATTTCATAAAATATTTGTTACGTTTAATAAGTTGTGATTTTCACACCTTTGCAAAAATATATAAAAAAAAAGCTCAACCAGCACCATTTAAATCAAATTCAGAACAGCATGAGAGTGCAATCTCAAATCGTATTTAAGTATCACAAAATTGTTTTGTATGAACCAACATAAAAATTCATTACAAATTTTTAAAAAAATACAACTGAACCACTAAGTATCAAATTTATATAAATCAATATCTTGTGTATATTTATTTGTTCTCATGAATCATGTATCTCTGAATTTTTATCAGACATAATAACATATATAATTTCCAAATTTTGAACAAAATGAAATTATGAACATAAGATACACAAAAAAGGCAGAAGCTACTTTGTTAAAATAAAATAAAATTCACAATATTTGTTCTATACATACGTACTGCCCTTCCATAATAAAAGAGGAATACCTCAAGATTACCAAAGTAATAAAGTCTAATAGTAACAAAAAATAGTACCCTCAAAAATTAGGCCTAACTTCTAGGCATAAAGGTCAACTATCACTGACAAATTTTAAAAGAACAATTTTTTCCTCTATAACTATTTTTTTTTAGTAGCACCCCTTTCATTCTGGAAATGAGATATGTATATTATTAGCATATTGATGGCTCACTTCACAGCGGTGCTAAGTACATTTCCAATAATTTTAAAAACCAAACAATTAAAGATTCTCTCTTTAAGGAAAATTAATTGAAAAGTTGAAAGTTTCCTAGAAGAGAGAACCTTCAATTGTATTTTTCGTCAAGTTAGAGGAAATGTACTTAGCATCACTGTGAAGTAAGCCATCGATATAATGCTGTATGAAGTACTTATATAAAACATAAATAATTAAACAAATAGGGTGAACAATATCTGATGGTATAATATTGTATGTTTAGCTGTCAAAATATAACTGAAATTGGTTTTAACATCGAATGCATATATAAATAAATTTATGATGTAAAATTACAATTTTTTTCATTTCTAAGAAACCTGAACCCAAAACTAATGGAGTGTCAAATTCAGTATATGGTAAGAAAAATAGTTGATATGATAGAATTCTTTATCTATGAACCTGTAACCTATTGAGATTTGACTGTAATTAAATAAAATCCTAACTAATCTGAGGAAAATTACATTCCACTTAAAATAAATAACATTTAGACATAATTGCTGCCATATTATTAGACCAATAATATTTTTTTCTAGTAATAACAGAGACACATACAAAAAAGACCTAAGTTTTTTTTCAGTTTCAGAAAGAAATTAAATTTAAAATATAACTATTTATCTCAATTATCCTTAAATGAGGCACTAACATGCTAAAGACAGTAAAAAAAAAAATTGTACAAGTTAAAAAATTATTTTAAAGAAAGATTTTATTTATTCTATGCAAACAAAAAAATCCGGTCTGGTGAGCATATCGAACAACTTTTACATACCATTCTACTTTTAGATAAAATCATTGCTTATTTCAAATTCGATTTCTTAATAAAGAAGTAATAATAATTCACTCTTACCATATCTCTATTTATTCTTTAGGGAAAAAAAACTATAACTATTTTTGTTTCCATGGTTAGGACAATAGTCAAAAAGTTATGACTGTTACAACATGGAACATGAAAACATTTATTTTCACCTTTAATTAATTTTTAATTCTTTCAAATAAACAACAGTAAAAGTACATTAGGGGAAGCTTTTGTGATAATTCTGCATTTAAGGATAAGACCTAGCTGATATTAAAGATCACTTGATTGTACATTGATGTCGAGTTTAATCAAAAGTGTCAGAGCAATCTTAAAAAAGGGTAAAATAACTTATGTAAAGCGGATTTTCCAGATAAGTTGAAAAGTTACTGTCAACTCAAGTAAGCATCTATCTTAAATACGTAATTTCAGTTTCACAGAACTTTTCGTTGTGAGCTAGGCTGTTCACAAACCATTTTATGAGTCTTAGGTATATAGACTTAAAAATGTGTATTTCTGCCAAAATCTCAATATTTAAAATTATTCTTGATAGTTTTTACTTCTCCATACTACATCTTTCATATATATAGAAAAGAGGAATTAAAAATCATGAACTGTGAAACTACCATTCTACCGATTGATTTTCCTAATATTTTCCCACCCCACTGATTTTTTTAAGAACCAACAAAAATGTTATAATTCTTGACTCACTGTCTTCCCCATGTCAGTACCTTTTATTCTTTTGATTTTTTCTTATTTCATTTTGCAATATGAGTATAATTAATTCGAGTATAAATATCCCAATCGTCTTTATGTTTAGCAGCAAGAATTTTTAGATTTTAAAATCATAACAGCAGAAGACATTCTGCTACTCTCCACCTACCTCTTTGGTTTAAATAAAGAGTGCTTTAAGAAAAAAATTTGAGTGCATCACTATACATAATAATTTTAAAAAACTATTCATATATAATGTTTTTAGTACACTTTTAGCACTTCCAGGAATAGAGCACACATATGCCAAAATAAAGAGACTAGTTTTTAGAAAATAAATTTCAAAAATATATGCAAATTATGATGTAAACTACCACTTCTGTTTTCAATCATTCCCACCATATTTTTTATAGTGTCTATATCAAAAAAGATAAATGTAATATTTAAGACTAAATGATTCACTACAGTCCCAAAACAAGAATTATTAATTCATGTTTATGACAGTTTAATTGGAAATAACTCCTGGAAGATGAAATTTATACTAAAAAGTTGAATGTGTTTGAATCCAACAAATTAAGGACTTTCAGATTTAAAAAACTCATGTTATAACCCATAGGAATGGAGTGCTAATCGTATAATAAAACCTTGGATAGATACATGGTTATAATTATGTCATAAAAATGAAAATTTTTAAGGTGATTCTTCTGATGATGAAGAAGAACCTGGATAAGGCTATTAGAAAATAATATCTACTGTGTTTGAAAAAAAAGTCATCATATAACACCAGCATTAGCTAAGATACAGCCTATTGGAATAAACATTATGTTTTATACTTTTTCGCCATGATTAATAAACTTTGGATGTTAGTGTTTACTCATCGTTTGTATGAAACTAGCATGTACAATTTCAGAGTTTAGCTAGTATATTATAATTATTATTTTAGAGGATCTAAATCTTCCAATATTGAAAATTTTTAATTAATATATACAGTTACATCCAATTTTTCGGAGTTCTTCTTCATCCTGAGGATGTTTTTTATATTCATCTGTATATTTATTTCTTCGACCCATGCCCAAATTTATCCATGAAATGATTGAACTGTTTCCAAAAGAGTATCTTGTATCAATGTGACATTTGTCAAGCAGAAATTTTTGCAGAATATATAGTTTATACGCCTAGACTCACATGAGACTTGATCTGTTACCAATTTTTCAATGAAGAAGACATGAGAACTGAACACCAGTGATGAAGTATATTTTAATTAATTAACAAAATATCATTAGGTTTTGATTATTATACTGAAACCAAAAATTGACAACTGAACAAATTTTTTTTAAAAATAATTTTAGTTAAATTTTAAACCACTATCAAGATATCATTTCTGAGGAAATAAAATGTCACTAGTATTTCTTAAAAATATACATGCATCATAAATTCTAACAATCATTAAACAAACAAAGACCACTGAGATAATTATTTCTAAAGCTTATAAGCATGTAACTAGAAATGTTTAGATAGCAAGGTCACCTTGGGAGTACATCTCTAACTAATTTTTAGAAAAAGGTTTCTTAATCCCATTTAAGGTTTTGAAGCAAATTGATACTAAGTTTAATAGTCAGTAATTTTTATTCCAGTAGCTTTCAACCTTACTACTTACTACAATGCAAATATATGGCTTCAAAAATATAAATTTGATTTAGTATTTGTTGTTGATAAAAAAAAAAAAAGTAAGTACAACAAAAAAAGAATAATATAACAATTGTCTCCATTCTAAACATAACTATTAAAAAAAATATTAATAATTTATTCACTTCAATTTGAATGGTTTGAAGTGATACTTGAACTTCTCACAACTAAAAAATTAAGACTTAATTTTTCTTAGCTAGGGTGGAAGTTATCACATATCAGCTCGTGTAAGAATGTTTAAACTGTAAAACTATAAATAGCTACCATACCAATTTACTTTATTGGCAATTTTTTTCACGACTAAGTTTTAACATTGATTCTAGTACAATAAATAATTCTTATTTTTTTTTTTTTCCTTTTTTGCTTTTCAGTTCTCAACAATTTAAACTTCATATCAACAAGTTTACTCATCATAAAAAATAAAAATATATACCAATATAAAAACAAAACTTTACAGAAACATTGGGATATTTTACATCAACTAAAAAAAAAAAAATATTCCTTTACCAATATACACAGATATTTTCAGGAAAAACTCTTAGAGCGTTAATATATATACATACAAAGGAAAAAAAAATTAATAAAAAAAAAACAAAAACAGAAATAAACATTATGTTTCTACTTTTGCTATCGCAGATCCTGTGGCGATCCAGTAGAAGACTTGGGTTCTTCCATAGTAACAGGTTTATTTGTACTATTTATTTCAGTTTGTGGTTGCTGAACATTTGATGCCATAGCAATTGGGGCAACATCATTTATTTTGTTCTCTGAGGTTTGTTGAGGTTTGCTTATCGTCTCTTTTTCATCTTGTGTACTTGAACTTACTACATCACTTAATTTAGTAATAGGCAGTGTTTTCATAGATAATAGTTTTTCTCGTATGTATTCAGCCCTCTTTTTTTCAAACTCCTTCTTCCAATTAGACATATCATCATCTTTCTTCAGCTGCTTCAAAATTTGAAGATCCATTTCAATCGCTTCTTCTTTGTCCAAAAGTTCAATTAACTCGCTTATTTGTTTCTTATTCAGTTTAACTCCTTCATCTCCGATGATATCCAACATCTGAATTAGAAAATAAAAGAAGAGGTAAAAAAAAAAAAAGGTCACATAGTGTAAAATATTGATAAAAGAATAAACTTACCTTTATTAGCCAATCAACTCTGACAAGGCCATCTCTATCAGCATCCAGTTTGTTTAAAATCTCAGAGAGCCTATCAAGACCAGCGGACTCAGTGACACCTTGAATTCGCTTAATCGAGTCGATCAATTCATCGATTCGAAGTACATCTTCCCTACAAAAACGATTAATATCCAAACAAAAAATTAATAAATTCATAAATAAAGAGTACACTAATTGATTTTAGTGATATAAAAATGTACTTAGGAATTTTTTGAGAGCTTAATTAGGTCAATGTTACATTGAATCAAATCTTCAGTAAAAGTAAGATGAAAACCTCTAATTAAAATAAAAATAATTTTAATTTTTTAATTTCATAATTTAAATTCATAATTAAACATAAAGTTGGTAATAAACTCAATCATCCATTGTAAAAGACTATGGAAATATTAATTTTATAGTTAATTTAAAATCAGATAAATTTCCAGCTTGAAAGTGAATTTTATCAGAACAGGACCTTGTGGATTAGGTTGGGGCACCAATGCCAGGGGGGAGGGGAGGGAAGGGGATGGTACGAATTGAGGACATAAATTAAAGCCAATACACCATTATTTATCATAATTGAAATTACAATAAGCCAGGTTAAAAAAGAGTCGATAAATGGTGGAACTGCAAAGGTATAAAATCAAGAGTGAACAAGATACTGGCTCACTTGGACCTGTAGGAGGGGAACACTTAGTAAAACCTTTCCCAACCCAAGTGATGGCCCTGGATATAGTTAATATTTTTAGTTACCTAATAACTTGTAATTACATATTTTTAAAATTTAATTTTATGTATTGTAGCTTAAACTGTAATACCACATAGGTACGAAAAATCAACAATGCAATTTATATATTTCAAAAAATTAAGAATTAACATACCATTCTAGAGACATCTCATCTCAACCATTGTTTTTAGAATCAACATAATTTTTTTCTGGCTTTAAGCATGCTTTCGAGATGTCTCCAGAATGAAACGTTCACTTCCTTTTTTTTTTTTAAAAATGATGTAATTTTTTTTTACTAACAAGGTATTAGCTTTAACAACAACATTATTTTATCTTATTATTTTTTTTACAAAATATTGAGCTTGCTCTAAAGGAGAAAGTGAATATGATAAGACAAAATAATCAAATATGATAAGACAAAATGATCATATATGATACGACAAAATGCTCGTAAAATTAAAAGAAAAGGTTTTTTAGCACTATTCAATTAATGGTAATGGTATCACAAACATGTTGATGTTCCAAAAGTCTAACAATTAATATATAATAGTATGAGCAACATGTTTTTGGTTGAGAATCAGGATCAATAAAAAGGATATAATAAAAAAAAATTTTAAATTTTAGTTTTTTATTACACCACCTTGACTGATCTCCAAATAAGAAATTATCTTTATTTAATAAATCTTACACCATGACCTACATATCCCTTTTGTCCTTGATCTCATACCAATCAAATTCTCAAAATTCCATATAAACCATCCTAATCCTTTGGTTCAAACCTTATCTAGTTCCACCCATCCCTACAGCCCACCTCAAAGGTTGAAATGGCAGTGGCCAAGATTATCCAAGTAAATAAAAATGGGACAATTGGAGTTCTGGCAATGGTCAGATTCTCCACTCAAGTTGAGTGTTTGCGGCTTTGGCGCACTTGTTCAGGGAGGGATGTGCGGGGTCTTTTGAGCTCTGCTCTACTCCTCCCACGTGGGGGGATAGAGTGGGCTCCTCCAGGATCCTCAGGTCGATTGTGTAAATATTGTATATATGAGTGTAAAAATGACTAGAGATTATATTATTTTATCATTATGTTATTTTATTTATTTATTTTTTCATACACATAGTTTGATTATGTTCAATTTGTTTATTCTTCTGTTTGTATATATTTTAAAAGAGATTTTTTATTTTTATTTTATTTTAGTATGAATGTGATCATTCATCACTATTACTTATTGCCCACAACTGAGTGGCAGATTGTAATATTTATCAATAAATAAAAAGTATTTAAAAAAAAAAATTTTTTTTAATAAATCTAGGATTTTCATTAGTAATAAAACTAATAACACTACTTCATCTAGTTTCATTTACTTTAAATATGATGTTATTTAATCTAATATTTTATTTAGTTTAAAGTAATTTAATAAATATTTAGTTTATTTTTATTTAGTTTGTAGTTAAAAATTATGAGTTAATTATAAGTCTTTTAGTAAATAAGTGAATTTTAAGTTACCCCTCTTTTTTCTCCGCAGGTTTTTCATTTTGCTCAAGTTTAGTTAAGACATTGTCCATCTTCGATATCAACTTGTTCACTTTTTTAAATAGCCTCTTAGCTGCCTTAGTTTCTTTCACTTCTTCAAACTCCTTCGACATTTTTAAAGTACTCTTCAAATCATTTATATCCTAATAAAAGAAAAAAAAATTACTACAAAAGATATAAACGGTAAATATCACCCAATTATAGCATTTTTTATTTTTTAAGTCACCTCTTCATACTCCACCATTTCCTGTCTTAATTCCGCTAAAGATTCCTTTTCAAACAACAACTTCTGCTCAATAGCAGTACCAAGAGCAGCAATGTCTTTCGACGTGATTTCCTAAATAAATGATTTTTTTTTGTATATTTTTGTATACCATACTTTTTAAAAATATATAAGGTATTGGAATTATTGTTATAAAATAAATAAAATGTTTACATCATCTGTTGCTTGTTCTTTAATAGCAGTCTTCTTGATGTCATCAACGATAGCTTTCAATGCTGGGTCCACTTGGCCCATTAACGTAGGAGCAGGATCTACCATTATTTCTTCTTTCAGTTTTTCAGCTTCCTGATTAATAAATTGAAAATTAAAGACTAAAAAACTACTAAATTATTAAAGAAAATAAATATGTATGCATAAATGACAAATTAAAGATCTTTTTTGAAGAGGGTTAGTAACAACCAACAATAAAACAATATGAGGTCTACAATAGAGATTTTACTTATATTAACATTATATTTTTACTAGCAAAATTGTTTCAGTAATATCAATATCAAATAAATTAATAATAGATATATCCTACAGAAAAAACTTTGATGGTAACTTGTTTATTTTTTAAAATACTAAAAAAAAAAAAATTGCAAGAATGAATATGATTATTATCAAACAATCTTTTTTTTTAAAAATAAAAATGACATTAGGTTGGAAAATGACGAATTAATCATTATCTGTTAATACAAATAAAATATCATTATTAATGAAAATACACTAAAAAAGGTTGTTAATATAATGACCAGAAAACATTCAAAGAAAAATAAAATAATAAATTGAAGATGGTCTGGATGCGGTCAAATAAAACTTAAATAGTGATAAACTATTAGAGTTTTATTTGACTGCACCTGGACCATCTTCCATCTATTACTACACACGGTCAATCAGCAGTCTTCCAAAAATTGAATAATTAATCAACTTGCCTTTTGCTGAGTTTTTATTTCTTCATCTTGCATTTCTTTCCTCTCTTGAATTATCTTTTCAATTTCTTCTTTAACAACTTCTACCTTGGTCTTATAATCGACTTTACCTTCCCGTTCTCCAATGACAGCTTTCGTGGCTGTAGCAACAACATCAGGAAGAGCCTGGATGGTAGCTGCCAATTTCTGTTCGGTAGGTATTGTATCGGGAAACATGAAGGCCTAACAAAAATTAAGTGAAAAGATGGAATCAATAAAAATTCATTTGTTTTAAAATGAATAAATTTTAATATCTTGAGAAATAACAACCCTATTAAGACAATGATCCTTAAAAATCTTTCTGTAATAGATGTACTGGCCGAAACTGTTAAAAATATAATTTCAGAAAACTTTGTCTTATTTTAAATGTCCTTTATATAAGTTGATGATTATAAAGTTGTGATAGTGCTTACAAACTTAGTTTTTTTTTTTACTTTATGACACCATGTTTTTGTCTTCCTTAAATGGGTCATCAACAAGTGATCAATCTACTGCATTCTCTAATTGCATCCTGAACTCAAATATTTCCATAAGTTACTGCATATTAAAGCTAGAAGTAATAGTTTGACAAACATGTGCAATTGAACATGTTATACAATAAAAAAAATAAGCCAAATTACACAAAACTTATAGAAAATTGAATGTTAATTGAACAGATATGAATTATCTTTTCCTGCAAGACGTAGTTATAGATTAAAGTTTTACTTTTCTTTCTTTTTTTTTTTCCTAATTTGAAACTGCCATTTAAATTTTATATTGTGCACGGCAGTGTTTTATTGAGTTAAGCATCATCAAAAGTCAGATAATGATTATGAATACATGCAAGATCCATACAAATAGTTATTATTATATAGATCATATAAGCATTCAATTTCATGTTTATTCTATTATTTACATTTTTAAAAATGTATTAATTTAAAATTTACCTGGGTAAGTAGGAGAAGAGATGGTGGGACCTTTTTTTCCAAAGATAATTCCAACCATTGTGCTAACTGGGCTCTCAACCTTTCTTCTGAAATCCCAAGGGCACGCATACCTCTGGCCCTGCAAGCTGCTTGAAGTTCACTAACGTTTAAAGAGTTGATACCTTCTTTCTGTATCATCTGGAAAATATTATTCATCCTGGAAAGGACTGCAGTGCGATAATGTACAAAATAACATAACTCAAAGCCAATAGTAACCTATCTTCTTCTAAGAGCATTCTAGAACCAACCTTATCGTCGGCCATGAGACTTCTCAACTTGAGCCTTAGTTGAAACCGGAGCAAGTTTGTGGTACCGATAGGATTCATTTCCATAACCCGGCACAAGGCCATCAGCTGAGGTCGGGGAAGATTATCTAAAGTTATTTCATCTTGAAATAATTTTGAAAACTTCATTATATCTTCTGAAGTAGTCATCCCTCCACTGGTGCGAACCTATTAAATAACAATTCATGTTTATTGCAGCTGCTAGTCAAATATTATATCAAATATAAAATAATAATAACAGTATTATTAAATTTATAATTTATACTGGATGAGTTTCATTTGTAAATAGATCTTGAGAATGAAACAACCCCGAAATGTCGTTATTGGTTTTAATGAAATAAAATAAAATAATTAAAACAAAGAAGAGTACTTTTCATTCACTAGATCTAATAACTGTTCTATACGTACCATTCATATGATCTATAAAACTATTAAATAT
>NW_027116111.1:516739-527733 GCF_000696795.3 Halyomorpha halys | reverse complement strand
ATATATATATTTTCTCTAACATATGAAAAATTAATAAACACAACAGAACAATAATAATGTATTTTTAATACAAAATATGGGGAATGACTAATCATTAAATAAATACTTGATTCTCATTTTTAAACGAATAATTATTGTTAATTTAAAAAAATAGCATCCATCATAAATCAAAACAACTAATGAGATTAGCAGTTTTAAAAAAGTAGCTAATTGAATTTGTAAAACATAGTGATATTCAGTTAGGCAATGTAAGCCAAAACAATATTTAGACCATCAACATAACAAAAAGCTTGCATACATAGGAAGGTATCTCTAATCATTGTATGACAACTTTATAATAAGTTATAATAATGTTTTCACTCGCAATATTACGAGTGAAAACATTATTCTGTTAATAAAATAAAAGAGGTAGGAAAGATAATTTTTTTTTTGTCATTTCGACAAATTTATTGATTTTTGGACCCTATTCCTTAAAAACATCAGCAAGAAATGGGACTGGACATTTTTATAATTTTTATTATAAAAAGGTATTTTATATTTTAAGGGATTGATGACATCAAAAAATACGGATTATTAGTATTTGCATCGTTATCACAATGCATCATGGTTGTGTCTGTGCAGTTATTGCTAAGTGTAATATGTTTCCTATTTTATATTAAAATAAAACAGAATAAATAAATAAATTAATATTAAGTATTTGAAATAAAGCATTATTTGTATTTTTCCACAGTGATTACAACTGTCCTTGGGACGGGTTCT
This sequence comes from Halyomorpha halys, assembly GCF_000696795.3. Classification (NCBI taxonomy): domain Eukaryota; kingdom Metazoa; phylum Arthropoda; class Insecta; order Hemiptera; family Pentatomidae; genus Halyomorpha; species Halyomorpha halys. Next base: position 526,974 of record NW_027116111.1, on the reverse strand, counting down.
CCCACTCATTATGACCTAAGAAATATGGAAGAAAACATTAACTTTTTTTTTTTCTAAATTTAGTGAACTCTACTGTAAACTTATTTATAATATATATTGAACTTTAACCATTATTTTCATATAATACAATTTTATTTTATTATTTATTGTGAAGTGCATAAATTTGGAAAGGAAAGATTACCATATGATTGAATACTAGAAGGTATTGGAAAAATTGTCAACAATTATAAATAAGCCAGGAGATTTTAATCATATATTGATTTGAAAATGGACAATAAGTCCGAAACGTCATCACATTGATAATAAAAGGATGGCAGAAGTTTTATGGGTATTTTTATTTTCTGGAAATTGTTATATATGTCATTTTCTTATTGTTTGTTTTATATAAGGTAGTATGTGAACTATTATCTTCCTTAAATTATTTTAATAATGGTATTGTAATGTTCCAAGATTTTCTCTAAACTAATGGCCAATTCATCTAATTGGGTGTAATCAAACATAAACAAAAATAAATATTTCCCATATTCACTATTAAATCTACATAACTAATGTAAGAAAAGTGATGCAGGGATCTTAATTGTTTTATGAGTAAACAGGAAAACAATTGGAATTAAAAATGACACTTTACTTATTTCACAAAACAACCTACACTTGCAACTATCACCACTAAGATATGCTTATCATTTAGTTCTATTTGTTAATTATTTGGAAAAGTAAACTACTAATGCATTATCAGGTGGTTTTCATAATAACAAATTATGCTTATAACGCTTTTCCAGGATGCTACATTCTGATCGAGCCTATTTCTTCAATAAATCAAAAAAAAAATTTTTGTTATTAGTTATATCACTTTTTTGTGGGTGAGTGATATATTAATCTATTTTTTTAATGATAAATAAAAAATTTTTAAATTTTTAATTAAAATAAAAGACTTAATGAGGATATAAATATATATTCTACACTTCATCATCATGGAACACTGAAGTGTGAACTTAAACCTTATTTTCTGTTAAACTATCTAAGAGGGACAACCTTGAAATAATACAATATCATTTTAATAATTATTTAAGTATTGTATTTATATAATATTGTAATTATCATTAACATTATCATGCAATAAAATAATATTAGGTGATAACAATTCACATACTACCTTATATGAACGGATTAAAATCTTTTATAATATGGAATGATATTATTACAAATAAAAATTGATTATTTTATTTTATTATTTGGATTAACTAAATGTTTTGAAATTAAAAAGTTATCCGAATTGGAGGTGTGAAGAGTCAACTGCAAATCACAGTGATATTAAAAATATATTTTACTATACATAATTTATGAGTATAGGGAAAAACTAATTAGAGTCACATTTCACACTTTAACAATGTTAAACTTAACTTAACTTTATCAAGTGAATGGAAAGTTCTATAATGAAAAAGTTTTAATAAAACTGTAAAAAATGTAACAATTTACACATTATTATAAATGTTGTTATATTTGAATTATAATTTAGACAATATTAAATAAGAGAATAAGCATAAAAAATAATTGGAATAGTACAACTCAAAAATAATTCTATAGCTAAAAAAGAGGTTAATACCATATGATTCAGTAATCTCAATACTGAAAATAATAAATTAATAATAATAGAAAATAATCCATTGCTTCTATTCTAGGAATAGTATAAAAATCAACACTAGGAAGTATTCAGGGGTATATTTTCTTTGTCTCATTCTAAAAAATCATTTTTCATTAAAAATTATATTCCTACATATTTTTTTTTTTTTAAATTCAAAGAAAAACCATTACAACATAGTAATATTATAATTGTCTAAATTCACCATAATCAATTAAAAATATATTAATGAGATGGCATGAACTGTATAAATTAATTCCTTTGATAGAAATTATTTTTTCCAAATCAGGAAGAATACTATCAAGTATGATGAGGCAATAAGTACTTATAATACCTAAGATAAAGAACAAGGTCATTTAATTGACAACCATTAAAATAAATCAAATAAAAATGTGTTTAAATTTAACAAGAAAGTAAACAAGACAGGTGAATTATATGGCACCATGCAGTCTGGGAAAATAAGCATCCAGGAAATTTATCATCATAAAACAATTTATTTTAAGAATGCTTGATTCGACAAATTTCATCCAAGAAGTAGTCACTTCTGGCTTAAAACAAATTAAGAAGAGACAGATTTAGATAGTGGAAGTTTTAAAGTAAATATAACCTTTCCGGATTACTTCATGGTTTGGCATTAGTCCATAACCCTTACAAAGAAGTAAAACCACAAATAGTAAAAAAAAAAAACTGATTAGATAGCTAATAAGCATGAGTTAGTATATTGTTACACTTACCTTCTGAAAAAATTCTGCAAATTCTTTAGCAGCTACTGAAGAATGTCCCTTGCTTGACACGGCCATCTCATCTAAAGTTTGTTGCAAAAACTTAGTCATTTCTAACTTCACTTTCAAATTTTTCTTGATTTTGTCTTCCTGAATAGTTTAATATTAATCACACATTTAAACTCAGATAAAAAAATCACAAAAATGCCAAGGTACTTATAATTACCTGATCAGATGAAGTTTGAAACGTTGAGGGTAACATGCCAGGAAATAATTTGATAAAGATGGGTAAAGCTAATTCCATGAAAGGTACAATTATAAAAACAGAAAAAGGTATCAACCGAAACATATCACCTACAGTCCTGACGAGCTAAAATATGATGTTCTTTCATTAATATTTGAGTACAAATTAATCATAAAACAACAACTAACATACTTACCAATTTGTGTTCTCGTCTAGTAAGTTGTTTCCCATTAAGAATTCTCCATATTAACTTCCTTGAAACATTCATGTCAATAAAAAGTAGTCTGAAACCATGATAATAATGGACAAGTTCATCTACAACTTTCTGTTTCAAAGATTTTTTGGGGGTTGCAACTGCAGTTGGTTTTTCAACTGGCGCTATTACTGCTTCAGACTTCAATTGTTCTTTGGCTTTTTCTTTCAATACATGCACAGTTTCTTCAACTTTTGAAGATGGTTTAAGAGGTTCTGAACTGAATAGTACCACATTGCTATGAAAACTCCTAAAATATGGAGTATAACTAATGACAGGAATGCTGATCTTCTGAGGGAGATATCCGCACAATTTTTGCTCATAGTCATAATTTGGAAATTTATAACTGTTACAAGATGAAGCTAAACTTCTGGCCAAATTTTGTTGCAAGGGAGAACAAATAGGGCATAGTTTAGTAAGAACTGATTTCTTAAACCTCGTTCCTGAAATAATGATAAACTCAAATTACTATCAATAGTAAAAAAAATGAATAGTATGATATGGTGTAACTAATATTAGAGAAGTTATACAAAGTTTCAAGGTAAAGGGGGAAATGACTTATATTGGCACAATGACATACAACCCGAAATAGTTGATCCGCAAAACTAATTCCTAAGGTGATTTCCTGCACCCTTAATTTGAGGTTTGTAGGTTGACAATTAAATAAAATAGCAATAGTCGGCAAGGAAGGTTATGATTGCAATAACAATAGTTACAAACCAATTAATATGAATTAAAACAATAACATACCTTTAGCAATGGCTTTAGTATTTATCGCTAAAATTCGATTGTGCTTAATAAAACAATACATCGTGACTTTATTACAATCCTGATAACCCTACCTAACCGTCTCTCCATTGGCTATTTACTAAACAGCAGATCTTTACAGTGCTGAGGTAATAGTAAATGCTACCCAAAGCCATTATAAAAAATAATAAACTATTTTTTACATTACACTGCAAAATTTAAGTAACTAAAATAGTATAACATATTGAAATTTTAATTTCGATTTCCACCAAATAATTACTTCTAGGACAGGTGTTTAAGGGAAGCCTATGTTGCCTAATCAATTTAAAATTTGACACTAATTGGAGTAAGTTCAAACATTATTTTGGTTTATTTGTACGTTTGGTTTTAATTTTATACATAATTAGTTTTAATAACGTAGGTCATAATGCTACCTAAATAAGTGTCACCTGACGAAGTTTTTATTTTTAAATTTCATGAGAAATCATTCCATGTTCTCACCCTCATAATAACTATGTTTTTTTTATAAATAATTCAATGCCATTTTACCAATAATGTTACAAGAAATAATGTCTAAGCCATTATCCATTTTTGGATCTCATTTTTGGTTGTCATCATTTACAAATGTATTCTTGCCTATTTTTACCTTCCTAACTGAAGAACTTAAAATATATCAACTGTGAGTATTTATTAGCTAATCCCTGAATTTATATTGTACGGTTCTTCAAGTTCTATTTGATAAATTAATTCATTCGTATTTATAATTATAAGCTGGCAAATGTAAGGATATCGGAAGGTTGAGGTTGACCTCATTTTATAATCTGTCGGGTCAATGGTTGCACCATATTACTACAGATAGCCTTCAAGTATACTAAAATCAATTAAAAATTAACCATTATCATACAGAATTAATTTTATTGAGATTCCGTGGCCATTGTATATAATAGAAGTATAGGATCTGATTTGAACATTCGTTTGTCATTATACTAAAAAAAAAAAAAAACCTCAATATTTAACCTTGGAATTACCGCGTTTTCTTGTAGAATAACATATTCAGGCTCGTGTGTCCCAAACAAAATAATATATAAATTTTTGTTTAAACAAATACCCTTCTTAAAAGGCCGCAGCTAGCATTTCTTTAATTTTTTCAGGCGTAAGAAAAGAAACTTACTCTTCTCCAAATTAACATATTTTCAGTTATGGCACATAAGTCACTTCATTATTGGCAAAAGAATGATTCATTGCTAACACCTGTCAGATTGTCAGAAGAAAGCTTTTTAGGTCGGAAAATTGTTTTGTTAAATTTATCTTTTTAGAGAGAGCCCTTCAAAGTAAGACAAATTATTTATTTGTTAGATATAAAAAAATACCATAGACAATGAAACAAACTGTAAAAATTTATGTATGTGAAAATTTTTTATCGATATAAAGTTTAGATTCTAGCAATTGACAATTGATATTCGACTTACCGTCTCTTGAACTGATTACTCGTACCTCAAAAAATCATTTATTTTATGTAATGGCCATGTTTTCAGAATAGCTTTAAAATATGTACTTAATTAAATATATTTACATATTTATATCAAAACAAAGCAATTTAATATTGCTGCCTTATTTTTCTAGCGTTTTAATAAGGGTCCGATCAAAGGGCTTAAATTATTTTCTAATGACAAAAATTTAGCTGTCAGCGTTCGTTACAAGGGTGTCTATTCCCAAAGGGTCTAAATTCCTATACTTCTAGTCCGGGACATTTATAAAGTGTCCGTAAAGAGGGTTGTCCTTTGGAGAGAGCTGTAAATCTTAAGAGGTTCTACTATATATGTAGATTTCCTTTTGACGGTACTGTGTTATGAGTTTTATAGAAGTGGTACAGAAATGTCGAAAGACTGGTGTTAAGTGACAAAACACTGTTCTAGAGACATGACGTCTCAACCATCATAGTGAGAAAACCTACATAATCGAAAATTATTTCAAAATGTCTCTAGAAAGAACTATTATTATTATTTTTTAACAGGGAATAAAGTTTTTTTTTTACTTACAAGGTATCACATCTATATTATACTAAGGGGAAATATCTTTTAATCCCTTTTATTTTTCCATCTCTCCATTTTTGCAATATAACATCGGTTCTTAAGACTTAGAGTGTGGTAGTGATTTATAGTAACTAAAAAAAATTGGTTTGATAGTAGATACTTTTTTTCCTGCCAGTCCGAGAGCCCGTGCAAAAAACTGCCATAATCTGATGAAATCTTTGATAGCTCTTTTTTGAATCTTTATTGCATTGTTAATGAAGAAGAACGCCAGTCAGTCAGATCATGCTACAGGCAAAAATAAAAAAATAAATTTTCGTTCGGAGCTCCATATCTTTAAAACTACCTACAACACTTGAAAACCTGTTAGAACATCAAATAAAGTAGAGCAAATTTTCTAAAATATGAGCTCTAAAAGTGCTATTTACGTTCAATAGTTTTGGAGAAAAGATGTACTGAAAAATCAGTAGTTGGTCAATTTATTTTGGGAAAAATATGTCTCTGGAACTATTCGACGTAGATATGTCTGTCAGCATTTATATTCATAAGATTAGTAGTTTTTATAATAATTGCCAAAGTAAATCCAGAAAATGTTGATTTCTAGGTGTTTGGACACAATTTTTGAATTATGAAAAATATAATTCAGTAACCATTAGACGAACAGATATCTCCCAGCACTCAAATTAAAGCTAGCTAAATATACTATAAATGGTTTATAACGTTTATCTTCTTTGGAGTAGTAGTTTTTATTGCCAAAATAAAATATTCATTTCTAGTTGTTCAGACAAAAGTTCTTATGCAAATATCAGAAAAACTACGAAGATACGTGACATAAACAACTTTATAGTAAGTTAAAGTAACTTTATTTTGAGTGCTGGCAAAGATATGTACGTCTTATGGTTCCTGAGATACATTTTCAAAAATAAAAAATTAATCCGAACAACTAGAAATTAACATTTTGTGAATTTCTTTTGTCAAATATCATAAAAAAATACTACTCTTACGAAGATAAACTTTATGATCTGCATTAAACAAGCTTTAATTTGAGTGCTAATAGACATCTGTACGTTTAATTATTCCTGAGATATATATTTCCCAAAAGAAATTCACTAACTACTGGGTTTTCAGTACATTTTTTATGAAATGTTGAATTCTAAAAAAGTATATCTAGGGAACAATGGAACTTAAATTTTTTTTTTTAAGTTTTGAAACAGTCGCCATTTTTTATTTTAGCCAGTTAATTATGGCATTTTTGTAATTTAAAAAAATAATATTTTAATATTTATGTAAATAATCATAATTATTTGAATAATGAAGTTAGCTATGTAATCATTTGAACATGAGAGGGGGAAACTCCTCCCAAGGACGGATTGAAACACTGAAAATTCACAAAAAAATAAATGTGTATTTATCCCTCTTCAGTGATAAATATAATACACATAATGCAGGAAACTAACATAATAATTAGATTGAAAATTTTTGAGAAGGAACAACAGGGAAAAAACGACAATAATTTCGTCATAGTGAAACTTCATTCCTGTTTTCTCATATTTACATTTTTTATCATACCCTCCAATGTTATTTAAAAAATATCACTTATTCACATAGTAATTTTTTTTTAATAAGAAGTTTGTGTTGTCCATTATTTTCCACGGGTATGAAATTTTCATGGTCATGATTATGGACATCTACTTACGCACGCAAGCTTTTTATTATTATATTGGTTATCCCTGTCGAGTGGTACAGCAATGGTTGCTTGACTGCCTCAGACAAAATGCATTTAATGTTGATACATTCTTTAATGTTTTGGCAATTTAAAAATAGGGAGCGCGGATAGTCGCGGGATAAGGCTCGCAACAACAATCAGAACTGTGTAACAGAAAATTGTGTTCTGTTTGTTGTAGCCGTGAGTAAACAAACCCCTGTGGGTTCTTGAAACTCTCCTGGGGTCCACCCAGCCTCTTAAATTGGGTAAAAATCTGGCGGTCAAGCATGATTTTGACCAAATCACCTCCTTGAACAACCGTTTGTCTAGTAACAGTACTTCCTTACAAAGTACTTGAACCCCTGACCCTTCATGCGTTGTAGCGGTACAGATTTAATTTTTTTCACTTTTAACTAAAAAATAACTTTGCCTTACATTTATTTCATCTGGTTTCCTCACGGTGGCTATTTTTAAAGAAGTTTTTCAGTCCTTTTTTGAGTTTTGCTTTATTCAACACTGAATGGTCCTAGGTCTTTTGAAGAAACTCTCTTGTACAACAAAAAACGAAACTACCCATAGAACCATTCATTTGTTTATGTAGAACAGCCATATATATGTTAGTGTATTTTTCCTTGTTTTAAGTCCCCCGAAATTAAACCCCACAAAAATATGGTTCACTCCAAAAATTCGAAATCCCCTAAAAATATACCCCATTCATCTTTGATGGGCCCACCAGGACTCCACGATCCGAAGGGTCTTCTAACTTTGCGGGTTTAATTCAATAAATTAAGATGAATCTATGTATACATTTTATTTTTCACTTCTTTCATCACTTTATTTTATTAATTCCATTCTATACAATTATTTACTTTATGTCATTCTGTTTATATTTTCTGTATTCATTGGTTGTTATCTTGTTCTGTTCTTAGAGCTGATGAAGGCTTCTGGCCGAACGTTGACACGATTATATAAGTTACTTCAACTTATTTGTGTTTTATTTTGACCGCACCCCTAACCATCTTCTCGTATAAGTCATCCACGGTCAGCTATCTCTCATGATTAAGATGAATCTAGAATGATCTGCTTCGAAGCGAAGTGTAATGCTTCAGGAAACATATAGCTGTTCATCACTGATGATGAAAGTACGTGCTGTGCTTCAAAAATAGACTTTGAACAAATAACTAATGATTTGCTAAAACAAAATCAAGAAAAGTTCCTCTAGTGAATAATGTTTTAAATACTTATTTTTTAAATGTTTCATACTTTCCTAATGCTGAATAAAATTATCATTTTTAAATCGTATTTTATTTATTGCAATTGTTAACCCAAAGTTGCTCAGGCGACGAATTATCTAATCTGGAAAACTTGTTGGTGAATGATGGAAGGCGATATTGTTTCCAGAAAATTTTTCTAAATCTTACAATTTTACAATTTAACCCAAAGCAACAAATTAAAAAAAAAAAGACGGGCATTTCGCCCTTGAAACTTAGCCAAGAAAATGTTCCAGCTGTCTATTCCAAAAACTGAGATTTCTCTAATGACGTATTCTAAAATGTTGATAGAAATAAATTATTGATTATTATTGTTAGTTTCTATTTTAAATTTTAATTTTTTTTTCAATTTTATAGTTTCTATTTCAAATTTTATGAATTCCAGATAAGCGTGGAAATTTTAAATTAAAACTTAACAACTTCTAGATATAAAATTCTGTGTAGAACAAAGAAAATTGATTCTAAAAACAATTTTGGTGTAACGTGCCAGATCCATTGATCTTGTGCGTTAACGTTTAGTGGCGCAACCTATCTGTGCCCCTGAAATCACCCCGCTAAAGAAATGTATTACTTTGTTTTAATTAAGATACCCTGCATCTGATAATGAAGAATTTGTGATTACTTCTTTATAGGACGATATCTTATGTGCTTTTCTAATGGGATGGCTTACCATAATTCCTTTTTCCCAAACAAAAACGTCAAAACTAAAATCAAATAGCCAACAAGGACTTATTTTTCCAGTTGTTTGTAATGAATTTATAATGTCTGTCATGCTAAAAGAAGGTTATTACATGGAAATATAAAAATAATTACTGTTTTTATTTTTATTATTTTTTAAAATCCAATATGTATTGAAGTCAAAATAATTGGATTATATTGTAATTTTTTAAAGCTATTAAGTGGGCAGATTGTAATACCATAAAAACAAAAACAAAGTTCACAAAAATGTATTTGTATTTGACACAATTTCAACAAAACATGAAATTAGTAATTAAAAAATTAGATGTCAAAAATATTTGAAAATATTGGAAATTTTTGTTTCCCATTCTATAAAATTAACACTTTTAATTTTTTAATGAACCATGTCACTGAAAAAAAACTATTTCTTTTCATGCAAATTAGTTATGGCTAATTTATTTTCTTACAGTTGAAATTTTTTTTTCAATCTGTGCAATTGTTTTGTGTAAAACGTTTAACAGGAAATACCATGTAATTAGGACAATAATTCCTGTATATTGTATAATTATTGTGTATTGTATAATTATTGAAGGCATATTGGTATTTTGTATGTTGTATAATTGAAAATTATTTCTTGTATTATAATGGTTGGCAGTGATGAGTTACTGAATTATTTTGTTTCCTTGTTTAATTTGTTTTAAATCGCACCATTATTTATTAATCTTTAAAATAATAGTAAATACTATTTTCTAAGGGTCATATAATTCTTCTATATAGTATTATTTAAAAAAAATATTACCAAAATTTTAGCCCTGTAAATTTTAACGTGCTAATGTTAGGTTTTCAAGATGTGATTATCATTTTGAATATATAGTATAAGTGTTTTTTGATTAGAATCATGCAGAATGTTTTGTTTTTTTAACTTTGTTAATTCACAGAGTGATAT
>NW_027116111.1:508996-516689 GCF_000696795.3 Halyomorpha halys | reverse complement strand
TAACTAAATTAAACTCAAATTATATTTATAAATTGTTTACAATCTTTAAGAAATAATTTTAGAAATTGGGTTTAAAAATGGACAAAACTTAATCCAAAATGTCATCCAATGAAAAAATAAAACATTTATGAAGTTTTAAGGGTATGTGATTTTCCTAGGAATTGCTAGAAGAATAATTTAATGAAAAGTCTTTAATTGAATAAACTATTGCTGAATTTTTTTTAAAAAAGAAAGTGATTGAATAAACAGTTGGATGTCTCTATTTTCTTTAAAAAGGGTTAACTCCAAAATGACTTAAAATGAAATGCATTTTCAATCTCCCACTGATTTTTTTGATTTTTAGAAGTTTTTATTTATTTTATCATATTGGAATTTTTTGTCTGAATTTTGTCTTTAAACCTTTAAAATAAAGCTTTTTAAATTCCATAATGCAGTAAAATTCTGTAAATCCATCATGTTGACTATTTATAACTCATAATATCCATTGGATTAAAATACATCAAAACTTGTTGCATCATCATTATTATTATTCAGTACTTTTTATTTTGGCTGTAAAACTAGTGAAACCCAGAATATTTCCTCCCTTGTTCTTTTCACTGTTACTAGACTTCTATAAACATTTGTGAAGTATTTAGTTTTATTTTTATTTTCATTCCTAGGAACTTTAACCCTTTTACTCCCAGTGGGAGAATTTGTCCCAGTGTATGCTTCCAATTGTCTGAAGGATAAAATAACTGCGGGAAATGGGATTGCTTCCTCTTACCACTGGGACATATTTTCCCTATCACAGGAACACATTGTGACGTCTACTACTGGGATGAAACCCATTTGCCTCCAAAATACTAACACTCGTATTTTCTATCCATAAGGCCTCATTAACTTTTCAATACTAATTATTTTGTTTTCTCAATTTTATCAATTTCATGTAACTCATTCATAAAAGTTCATAATTGGTAGTGAAAGGGCTAATGAACTCAGAGTTCATTGAACTTTAATAAATCCTTTATTCAGCAGAAAAACTCTGTATATCCAAAAAAACAAATTAAGTAACACAAAAAAATAGCTGACATTAGGAAAAATATTGATGAAATTGGATTCAGTATGATGTTGTGTCTGAAGCCAAATTTTAAGCAATCGACTCGAATAATTGACTTCAAAGTTTTTTCCACTTTCTGTAAAAAAATCTTTATGGTATATAGAGAGTTTTGCAACTCCCAACTAATGTGTGAGAAATTTTTGAAAAAATATGTAAACAGGAAAATTACGTGAAGTAAAATAATTGTTTCTCTTTTTAAATAAAGGAAGATGATCCAGGCACAGTCAAATAACTCAAGAATCTTTGACTTTCTTTCATTCTGTAAGCCCTGGAACATGGAGCAAAACGTTGAATCATAATAAATTGTTTATTTCCTATTTGAGTTACTTTAATCTTTCTTTTATTAATTACACACAGTCAATCAACAATCTTCCAAATAAATTTTTTGTTGCATGTGGTTTTGTAAGTCCAAGCCATTATTCATTTTACTTTTTATCTAGGTAGGAATTTATCATACATAAATATGAGATCATTTTAAAGTAATTTTATATAAAATATACACATGTAATGTAAAGGTACAGTTGACTTACAGTTATTCATTATAAAATTATTGAAAACATAAATAATAAATAAACATTAAATAAATATTAGAATATGTACAAAACAACCTAGATTCCTAAAATTATTTAAATTATAAAACACTACAATTTCTTACAATAAATAAACCAATTTCAGATCAGTAGGAACTTGACACAAACCTTGCATTTTGTATAGCTACAATTGTTGGTTGTAACATTATTTAAATATTTTAGTTTACTATAAACTTATCAAATCCTTTGGTATTATATATTGTTCCTTAATGCAAGATAATTGTGAAACAGTCTCAGAGTCACAATAAAAATCGTCCATAAGTGACATTCGATTAAATTATTAAAAATAGTCAATAAAATAAATAGCAATTAATTTACCAACACATTTTGAAGTAAAAATATATTTAATACTAAGAATACTAAAGAACAGTTAAATTTCAAGAATATTCTTTTTTGTTAAGAAAAGAAAATTCCATAATTTTTATTCTGCTTCAAAATCTCTATTTAATAAATCATCACAGATACTAAATCAATTTTCTCCAATGAACAATTCAATTGGAAAGTACAGACAGGGCACATTATATATTACTAAGTATGTTTTTATCGAAAATTCAAATCTGAATTCATAAATAAGAAAAAAATAAACCCGTGTCTCCACACTTTAAAATCCCTCTGCTGATCAGGTCAGCAAAAAAGATTACATTGACCCATTCTAAATTCTAATTTCTTACACAGACGCAATGAGCACATCATTGAAGAAATCAACTTAAATAAAAAAAATTTTATGCTTCATTGAAAGATTCTAAATCGTTTTAAATTTTTGTGATTATATTTAATCATATGGGGAAAGCTGATCATATAATTTTTAATTAATGTTTAAATCTGGTTTCAGTGTTGAAACAAATGGATGAATAATCATAAAAGTGAAATAATGATGTTTGACTATGAAATATTAATTGTACTAAAACAATTCTATCCATGCCAAGGTGTCCACAATGTTATTCATCCAGATGTCCATGGCAATTTAATAAGTATTCATATTTAATCTCTATTTGATAGTTATACAAAATTTGAGTTCTGTGGATCATTACGTTCTACAGCACGATATTTTGATCTGAAGCAGAACTTTTCTAGAGCTAATTTCCTCACTTTTGCATCTCGAACAACAAAAACCAGGAAAACAATGATTCCATGAAGAGTATTAAATGTATCGATGAAAATCCATAATTGAGGCATAGTATCTTGATACTTGGAACTTGTCACAAGCCATGATATAACTTCGAGAACCCAGTTCAGTCCCATAGCGCAAAAAAGAAGTACAGATTCTATAAAGCTGTAAAAACAAGCAAATTATTAATTATTGCAAAAATAAATCAAATAAATGAAATGCTTTAAAATATATAAAGTCCATTAATTATCAAGCACTACAGATTATAATTAAGAAAACTGGTTCCTCTTGATTCTTCCATTATGAAAGAGATATTAGAAGAATTGTAAAGTAAATTGGATTTAGAAGGCTTTATGTTAACAGTAGGAATGAAGGACTTACATTTGTTTTCTTTTGTTGATCATTATTTGTATAGCCACATCTCGCATATTGCTCAATGGTCCCTTCTTATAATTTACATGCATATACCAAATCGTAAGAAGAAAAAACACCACATTAGCCACCAGGAGGATTGATATGGGTCCATAGAAATATGAAAGTTTTGCATTATCATCTGAAATGACAAAAAAAAAGATTGGAACATCAATAAGATATTGTTACCAATATACTAGTAATTTGGAGTTTGCAGTGTAATAATAGAGTTTATATTTCATAAACATTTATCAGTTTATTAAAATAATATTTAAAAATTTTTATTACAATTAATGATTACAACTTTAAAAATATAATACAACTATATTATGGTTAGATTTTATATCTATAAGCATTTTCTTTTGAAATTCTATAAGAAATAATTGTTCATTTAAAAACCTACACTTGTTTAAAAAAAATGTCTACTTGATAATGTATCACTTTCTAGTACATACTAAATAAAAACAAAAAACCTCGGAGAACTGCGTATGATTATCAGGCATCCTAAGTATGCAATCCTACAAAAATGCAGTTTTATGCATAATTAAATTACTAGTATTGGAAGGTTAGAAGTTGACCATTTTTAATTTAAGGAAGATGGCCTAGGTGATGGTCAAATAAGGGTACTAAAAAATGGCAAAAAAAACTATTTATTAGAAACCTCTCTTTTGCCCTACATTGCATGGCATTATTATTATCCTCCTACATTATTTATTTATCTATCTTTCTACATTCATCCACCTCCTTGATTTATTTTTTATTACACCAAACTTATTTCCTTTTTTTAGTTTTACCACATTTGTTATAGATTTAAATTAATTATTTTCACTTTTATGTTACATTTTTATTTCAATTATTCATTACTGTATTTGTATGAATATTTATTCTATTCATTTTACTTCAATATTCTTTTAAATTTACTTTGCTCATGTTTATATCTGTTATGTATAATTTTTCTTTATGTAATCTTATTGTATTACCATACTTTACAATGTTTCTATCTTATTTATTTTCCCCTGATGAAGCCCTGCAATGTGTAGCAAATTTTAGTTTTGTAATAAATCATTTTTTCACTATTTTAAAACACTTATTTAACTGCTATCCAGGCTAAAATACTAGTACAAATTCAAATTATTAATGATAATTTTTTGGTATTTTATTAATCTTCACAATGATTTATGACCCACTGCAATGGACTCACTAAACAGGGAAAATAAAGAACTATATTAAAATTTAATATTGACTTACCTTTAAACCAACAAGTTTCAAGACCAACATTTGGCTTAATTATATAAGACGTAGGAATTGTAGGTGTAAGGTCCATTATTAATGAGATTGCCAAGATGAAAAAAGGACAACCCCAACCATATACTGAATACCAGAAGAAGATACTTCTGCGTGATGTACTTTTCCTGGTGAAAACTTCACTTTTCCTATTTGAGGGAAAAAATAACAATGTTATTTTTGTTTTTACAACTTTGTACAGTTAACTTTTTAAAGTTCAATTTTAAGGAAAGCTATTAATAATATTTGTATTATTATTTTCAGAAATCTGTTTTAATATGTTATTTAGATGAGTAGAGTAACCATCAAAGATTTTTCATTTATGTTCTAAAAAAAGTTACTAACTAGAGAATATAAAGAACTTTATTTTAAAATTAAATATAAAGTAAATTCATACTAACGTCATTGCTCGCCATGTGTGAAAACACATAACATTCAACCAAAAGAAGCTGGCAACAAAAAAGAATTGTATCAAGAACGCTAAAAAAAAAAAAGATAAAATATTCGTGTTAGAAATGTAATAGTCATAAAAAATTTAAAACAGCTTTAAGGTATTCAATATTTATGCAACAAAAAAAAAGTTTAAATACATGTTTCAGTGACAAAATTTATATATTACATTCGACAAATTCACAATATATTCTATTTTAGAACACTTTAAGCAAATTATGTTTTTAAAGGTTTGATAAAAGATGTTTTTGTCTCTTTTAGTTTTATGTAATTTTAAATTGAATTACTATGAGGACTTTTTACTTCAGATAAACTACCCTTGATTGCAATTGTTTTACATAATCAATTACTATTGTTTTTTATTTTGAAATCTTAAATATATGTTGCTAAATAAATCTCTACATATTTACATAAGTAAAATAAGTAACAAAAAATATGTTAAAGACATTTACCAATGCTTATGCAGGCATTCTGAACTAACATGTCTCCTTCAAACTGAACATAAGAGAGGCTTGCATAGGCAATTGCAAGACAGGATGAATAACAAATCAATATTTTGCCATGAATTGTTCGCAATTCTTCTATAAGTAGGTATATAGCCATGGTAATAATCAAAAAGGGAATAGATATCAGACAACCTGAAATAAAATAATATAAATCAATATATGACGGAATCATCTAACAGAAAATAAATGGTTAGTTCATTTGAGATATTAATTTTAAAACAGCTCATTATCTTCAAAGTTTTCAAAGAGCTCAGCAGAAAGTGTAGATGGAGAGTATGTTTTTGTCATTCTTTGATTTCCACATAGTCAAGTGGCTTGGAATTTATATCTGTTGTTTTTTTCTTGTCTTAATTAGCATGGGCTCAGTATGGCACGTGTCATAAATTAACAATTTTTTTTAACTATGAAAAATTAATTTTACTAAAAAAAATTGTAACTTAAGAGTTAATGCCTGAGATGAAAAATCAGAACAATTATCAAATACGGTAATTCTTCAATTTTAACTCAATATTATTAAGTGAACCCAAATTTGCTGTTTATCTCATTTTAATTGATGTTGAAATATACCTTTCAACTTAAAAAAAATATTGTAAATGGCAGAAGGCTTAATGACCAAGTTTTTTAATGTTCCTATATTTTATATTATTTTTAGTGAACTTAAGTTTATTTTTCTTGCAATAGTTTTTCAAAAACTGATAAAAACTTTTATTTTTCATGGGATTTTTGTTATTATTAGTTTTCATATAATTTAAAAACCTTTCTATTACTTATTTTTTGTTTTTATGTCAAAATCATTTTTCTATAATAAAAGTTAAACCAATTTTTGAAATTTATAACTTGTTCTTCCTTTTGTAAAACAGAACAGAAATTAGGCTAAGATCTAAATAAAAGCCCTTAGTGTTTTCTCTGTCATTTGTTTCTAGTTGTGGACCTATTGTGTCTATTTGTTTTGTTTTATTCTGACAGACCCTTAACTGTTATTGGGTCCATTGGTGAGAAAGAAACAAAAAATAATTCATTTCTAAAATAATTTTAGTAGATATTTTTTAAATTTATAATTACATATTTTTAAAAATATATTACTGAAATAATACTGACCAATCCTGAATAGCTTCATTCCAAAGTCATTCCAATAGCGATCTGGTAGGGGTGGGGGAAAGCAAAGAAGTGGGAGAACTTTAACTGTACCATCAGGTTCTTCGAAACTTTCTAGGCAATATTCATCAGGCGAAAGTTCATTTTCCTCATGGAAAGGAAGACTAAGGTAACCAGTCGGAAGGAGATAAAACTCGTCCATACTGTCTGTACTTGGCTCTAATCGATACCTAAAAATTTCAAGTAAATTATAATTAAAAAAAAAATTATTAAGTGTAAACACAATAAATGATTATACATAAATTGAATAAAAACATCAGTGATTATTATTAAACAAACTGTTCCTCAACAATAATTCAACTGAACAAATTAAAAGTAGTCTTATTCTCTATCTAAAGTATACTTCAAATGATAATCAAAAATGGTTTAGTTCTTATCTAATATTTGGCATTTATTGGAATACATAGAACAGAAAGATATTCTGTGGGTTTAGATCTGAATTAGAGGTGAAATGGAGGAAGTAGGGAGGGGGGTCTAAATATTATGAAGGATTCTAGGTCTAGGTTCTTAGGGTCTCTAACAGAAGTAAACAAATTTGATGGCACATATCAAGAGGTTTTCAAGATGGAGAAGGATGAATTTCGCATAAGTGAAGGATAAAAGAATTCTTATTTTTTTCTGAATATAAATTAGAGTTGTTATATGTTGAGGAGAGGGAAATGTTTCTTAAATAGATTAAGAACTCCTCATGTATACCAAATTAATATCTTAGTATCTTGGACCTTCTTACTTTGGCTAGAAAAGATTAGTGAACTCTATGATAACCACCTCATATGTTAAGAGGAAAAGGAAAAACAATGTTAATTAATATCTTTTTGGAAATCCATCCATTAATAACACATAAGCTATTATGTTTGAAAAAATGATTTTACTTTCCAAATTTACACCTGTCCCCTATCACTAAATCCACCATCTCAGGTGTTGAATCCTTAAAAATTGGAACAAATGACAGGTTTTTTTCAACACAACCACGTTCAGGTTCGATTGAATATTGCAATGGGCAGCATTTTGGAATCCTAGGAACATCATCATTTCCTTGGCCTGAAAAAAAAGATTTAATTTTATTAGTTAATTAATATATTATATATTAATT